>NC_080710.1:9685779-9930779 GCF_019097595.1 Hemibagrus wyckioides | reverse complement strand
GGGAATGTTTGACCATTCCTCTAGAAGTGCATTTGTGAGGTCAGGCACTGATGTTGGATGAGAAGGTCTGACTTGCTGTCTCCACTCTAATTCATCATTAAGGTTCTGTCGGGTTGAGATCAGTGCAGGTCAGTTATGTTCCTCCACACCAAACTCTCTCATCCATGTCTTTATGGACCTTGCTTTGTGCACTGGTGTACAGTCATGTTGGAACAGGAAGGGGTCATCCCCAAACTGTTCCCACAAATTTGGGAGTACAGTATGAAATTGTCCAAAATGTCTTGGTATGAAGCTGAAGCATTAAGAGTTCCTTTCACTGGAACTAAGGGATCGAGCCCAACCCATGAAAAACAACGCCTGAATTCAGTGATTTGGAGGGGTGTCCCAAAACGTTTGGCAATATAGTGTAGGATAAATACAATGCACAGCTACTTTAAATAATGGCATGTCTCACACCTTTGCATAAGTAAGAAAAAAAATGTCACCATGTAATTCCCCTTTAGATGTTTTAAGCCTTCTGAGACACACAAAGGCAGGAAGACAAAAACCAAAAGAAAAAACAAAGCTTAAGCTTAAACTACTGTTTAGATGTCACACAGGGTTTCTGTGACTACATGAGGTACATGTGAGGCAGGTGAGGCACGAGTTGTTCGGTTTATGATTGTGTGTCTGTTGCTAAGTATGTAGCCGTAACATTCGTTTCACACTGTCTACATGTTTGACACTGCAAAACCGCTGCTAGTCCTGCTTCAGAGCAGTGTTTCATAACCCTGTGTATAAGTGGTGATAACTCTGCTTCTAAATGATCAGTGTGTAAGGTTAAAAACAGGGTTTAGAATGATGATAACTCAAGGTTATGCACAGTGTCAAAAGCCTGTCGAAGTGTAGAGCTCGAGAGCCCGAGGAAGGAAATTGGACAGCAAGAGGCGGACAGCAAGAGCAGAGTGTGGAGAGTTTTTGTAATTTTTTCACAAACTTTCTCAGCTCTTGCTTTAATTAGATCGATATTACAGAGCTGTTCACCTCACAAATTCGAAAGGTGTGCATTCATTTTACAGAACTGCAGCATTTTCAGACACCAGTTCTGGCTGTACCACAAATTCCAGGTTAATATGAACGTCCTTGTTCTAAAACGTCATTGTTCGTGGATTTGTAAGACGGACGTTCCACATAATCTAGGCCCAACAATATGTGGATTAAGAAAACTGTGTGTTTTTATTAAACAAAGAGAAACAAGTCATTTTTTATGGTGAGGCTTTCTGTATGGAGACTTATTAAACATTTAAGGAAGCAGTCTGTAAAAGTCAGCAAGTTTTCTGCTACCGGAAGATCTTTAGAACAGAGGAATTTGCATGTTTTTCTTCTCTGTAATATAATGAGCTTGTGTGTGTGTGTGTGTTTTTTTTTTTTGTCGTATCAACTTAATAAAGGAACAACTGCTTGGAAATTCCCCTCCAAAAGTATCGGAACAAACTCTGATTAATTGATTTATTTTTCTGTTCAATGAAAACATTTAGGTTTGGGATCAGAATCAGATCAGAAGTCCAGTTTTTATTTCCCATATAATTTACAGATAGCCTTAAAGTAGATTCAAATAAATAACACATAATATAAGGATGCATATCCTTTTCTTTTGTAACTACTACATCAAGTCAGCGACCCACTGACATCATCATAATTCTTCTTCAACCTTGCTGTTCCAATACTTTTGGATGGGACTGTAGCTGCTCTAAAGTAGTAATAACAGGAACTATCTTGCTTTTGGACATTCCACAAACTTCGATGTAAATATAAACTTTAAAAAGTTTCCTTCGTAATTCCCTGTGGTATAAAGTGGAATAAAACACTTTAGGACTTGCTGCTTTTCAGGGTGGTAACTGTGTGGATTCATTTCCTAGAGCAGCCTGTCATGATTTATTCATTACATATCAGTAACGCCGCTGTAAATCCAGGCTCATTTAAGACGCCTTTATTTTCACCACACATACATTTACAGCTGAGGAAGTTGGGGTCAGAGTGCAGGGGTCCTGGAGGATTAAGGGCCTTGCTGAATTGCCTAACAAGCGGTTTGAACCCCGAACATCTGATCAACACCCCTTGACTGGGGTTATTTTCACATATCTCAGCTTGTCATTAGGTCTGAGCCCTTGATATGGCATAATCTGATGCCCCGTGCTCAGGGGCCCAACAGCAGTAGCAGTAGCTTGGGCTTGAACCCCTGACCTTCTGATCAGTGATCTGACTGCTTGAGCCACCACTTCCCTATAATCTTAATTTAATCAGATCTGCACTCCTCGTTTCTAGCCTACACTTGTGCACACATCCAAATTATTAAAGACACGTAGAAGCATTAAGAGAAGATTACTTTTTCGTTAATGCAGCTGGACTGTGTTTAAATTTTTAGCGCTTGATTACAGAGCCCAGGAGGCATCTACTTTACATAAAGGCAGGTTCAGCCAGTTTGCACTTCACAACACGATGGCAGAAAGCTCAAAGGTGCTCACTCTCTGCAGGTAATTGAGTACGGAGCCTCTCTCCAGCAAATGTCAGTGATGACAAACAAGCAATGGTCAGCTGTGATGATTTATAAAGTACAAGAAACAGAGATTATGGACGAAAGCTCTTGACACTGTTTAGTTAGTGTTCTATCTGGGTTTAGTTTTGTGATGTTTATTCCAGAAACTTCACTCGCGCTCCATTGAAACTCTGATATATTCGGGTGAAACAGCATAGCCAAGTCACTGAAGCACAAGCTACAGAGTATAAATACGGTTTCTGAGCAACACCATGAGCATGATGATCTCAAAGCCACAGATAGACATGATTGATGGTGCTATTGCAAATTATTTCCCACACAAAATAGATAAGTGTGGATATCAAGTTGTGATACTGATCACTCTGCACAGCATCCATTTAAATGTTCAGAAATTCATCATGATATCCAGAAGCTTAGATTGCTTAGATTGCTTTACCGCATATCCTCTGATTCATACACCAAGAAAATGCCTTCCATTTCAAAACCATGTCCAAGTGGAAAATCACATACAGCAGCTTTAATATCTGACATTAGGTCATACATACATTCTTACACCTCCATTCCTGCTCATTTTAAGCATACATATTGTTGACAACTGTGGTAAGCAGAAAAGCATCTCAAAACTTACAAAATATCAAGAACCTCCAACAGCAGAACACATGGGTTTCCACTGCTATCAGCTCAGAAAGAGGCTACAGCACTGGCCTTTTTCCTCTGAGCTCTCTCTTTTCTCATCGCCCGCCCACAGAGCTGCTGCTCAATCAAAGTTTTTTGTTTTTTCGCCGTTCTGTGTAAACTCTACAGAGTCTCAGAAGATCAGCAGTTTCTCTAACCATATTGTAAATGCTACTGAGATCACTTTTTTCTCTGCATAATTGAAGGTCTACGGGTGTTCCTAATAAAGTGGACACTGAGTGTAATTTCCACAGATGAATTTGATGTTTGTATATCTCAGTGCTTGATTCTCATTTAGTTTATCTTTCTTTCTTTCTTTCTTTCTTTCTTTCTTTCTTTCTTTCTTTCTTTCTGTCCCTTTTTCAGGTCTCAAAGAAGGCGGAGCTTCGCAGCAGATTGGCTGAGCTCCTGCTGCAACTTTCTGGCCCGCAGCAAACCCAATATATTGTGGGCGAAGAGGGGGATAAAATGAAAAGACAAGTGTAAGTGTGAGAAAGATGAAGTGTGTGTGTGTGTGTGTGTTAGGGACAAACGTGTATAAACTGCACTTCCTGTTGCCCACAGCTGTTTCTCCTTTTACAGTTTTATTGGTGGTCCACAGTGATTCTCACTTCCTATATGGAGTGATATGTGTTCTAACAAAGTCATCTAGAGGATGTTCGCACAACACCCACACACACACACACACACACAATGGTTTTGAACTGAATATAATAAATGTAATGGTCTGGCTTCTCATCCAGTGTGTTTTCCTGCCTCATGTGCATGTTCCCAGGACAGGATCCTGAACCACCATGACTCTGAGCAGGAAAAAACAGTTGCTGAAGATGAATGAATGAATGAATGAATGAATGAATGAATGAATGAATGAATGAATGAATGAATGAACGTTTCATTCTGTTTGTTTTTGGACCACAGAGAGAGCAGAACCGAGCATCACACTGATCACACTCCGGCTGTGAAGCTAGCACGTAAAGACCACCAGGAGACAGAGGATAAAACAAAAAGTGGAGCAGAGCAGGAGATAAAAGAGAGAGAGACTGGAATACAAAGCCAGAAGCTTCCAGACCCAGGTCAAACACACTCCTCTATTCATTCATACTCAGACATCTGAAAGCTCCTCATCTCTCACTCTGGCATGTCTGTTTCCCATTCCTCCGTGTGATATGCAATTCAATTTTACTTGTATTAAAAAACACTCCTTTCCCTTATTATATACTAAAAAGCTAGTATCCATATTTCAATTTCAGACGCTGAATTCTCATCTCTTAAAGCATTGTGGGAAAAGGCCAAGTTTCGCCTCAGGACTCTAAAAGGTCACAGTGACATCATCACTTGTGTAGCTGCCGTGGACAACCTTGTGATTTCTGGAAGGTACTGGAAAGTTTTTGTTTTTTTTAAGACGATGAGCAAATTTATAGGGTTTGTCTCTTGAAAAGAGAATGAAATCACAGCTTCATGCTACATTCTTTCCCAAGTCGTGATACCACAGTGAAGGTGTGGCACGTTCCCACGGCAACGGAGCAGCGCAATCTCGGAGGTCACAGCGGCGGCGTCACTTGTCTAAGTACACCACCTGCAGAATACTGCAGGAAATTAGGTACACACACACACACACAGAGGCCTACACACACACACACACACACAGAGAGGCCTACACACACACACACACACACACACACAGAATTATAAATGATGATTACCTTTTCTCCTTTACCACAACCCCATACAATGCATATCTACATTTTGTCCACTTTGCTCTTTTAATCATGCTCTTTGGCAAACTGCCCTTCCTCTCTCTCTCTCTCTCTCTCTCTCTCTCTCTCTGTCTCGCTCTCTAGCATCTGCTCTGCATCTGTCTGAGAAGGAAAGGTTTATCATAAGTGGCTCTACCGACTGCTGTGTACGAATATGGACTCTGAGCTCTGGTGAGTCACACTCTCACCGTTCTTAATCCCATCGATAAATCCGGACCTCCATCTCCACATGAATCATACCTCCCATGCACACAACAGTTGCCTAGTTACACACTACATCATGTTTTTGTTTTGTTTTTGATTGATACATTGCTTTGATGATGTCATGAAGTTATTATGATATGAATTTTTTATGCATATTAAGGATGCGCCTCATTTGTACTATTCGGGTTTTTCTGTTAAAAGTTAATGAATAGATATTTGTTTTACTGCCAAGGAAAGGGATGGAAGGGCATGTTTAACACAGCATAATCAGTTATTATTGTCCACCGCTGTGAGACGTTCCTCCTCAGGGTGGCGGCACATGGGGTTTGATAGACTTGAGAGTATTATATTGAAATAATGAATAGAAATCTAAAAATGCTCACTGTGAGTGTGTCTAACGTAGCAATGAGTGCACTGGAATCGGTTTTCAAAAAAAAATGAAAATGTGCACCTCCACAGAGCTTCCAAGGGTACAACCATTTTGATTTGTGAGCAAGATGAGCAAAACATCACATTTTGATGATCAGAACAACTCACAGTAGTGATGCACAAGTTCATAATAAAATGTCACTACAGATAATTCCATGTTATATTTAATAAACCAGTGAAATATACTCAATTATCTTTGCTAATCTAGTGTAAACACTCAAACGAATAGCCTTATCTGTCATCCCAAGGTACCTGATTTTCCATCTAATGCTATTTAAGACCTTTAACACAGTGGCACTGGATGCTATTGGAAATTTGCCTCATATCTAGCAGCATGTGAGATTTTTTTTTAGACCCGATGCTTCTCTTACATACACACCACAACTGTGCTGCTTTTTGTATCAAAATACTGACAGATGGAGCTTTAATTCCTTCACATTGATGTATGGCTTAATGAATATCTGAATATTAATATCAGTGCTGGAATACACACATGGTTAAAACAGTTCATTCGAATGCACATGCATACAGTATCTCTAATGCCTGTATAGTAAATAAAGACCAGATGTAAGTATTTACAGTGAACTATATATACATCACTCGTGAATAAATCAGTATATTCTTGATGCTTGGCATAAAATGAAATACAAGTCATAACCCGCTGTGTGTCTGTCTCCTTGCCAGGCCAGTGCGTGAAATCAATCTACACTTTTAATGCTGTCACAAGCCTGTGCGTCATAGCGGAGTGGGAGGGCTACATTGTGACAGGCTCAGGTGAGGGTGCTGTACATGTGAGAGTATGTAGATGTGTGAGTCATGTGTACATGCATATTGTTATGAAGAAAGAATGGACGCCGCCCAGCCACAACATTAAAACCACTGACAGGTGAAGTGAGTACTTTTGATTATCTTGTTACTGTGGCACCTGGCAAGGGGTGGGATATATTAGACAGCAAGTGACCTGTCAAGTCTCAAGCAGGAAGTAGTTCAGAAGCAGGAAAAAAGTGTATCTTTGAAGAATAACTTTGACAAGAGACAAATTGTGATGGCTAGACGACTGAGTCAGAGCATCTCTAAAACAGCAGGTCATCTGGGGTGTGTCCGGTATGCAGTGGTTAGTACATATTAAAATTGCTCCAAGGGAGAACATCCAGTGAACCAGCGACAGGATCATGAGCTCAAAAGGCTCACTGATGCACAGAGGGGTTATGCCTAGCCCGTCTGATCTCACAGAAGAGCTACTGTAGCACAAATTGCTGAAAAGGTGAATGCTGGCTATTATAGAGAGGTGTCAGGACACATAGTGCATCACAGCTTGCTGTGTGTGGGGCTGTGTATACGCAGACCGGTTAGAGTGACCGCGATGACCCGTGTCCACTGCAGAAAGCACCTACACTGGGCATGAGATTATCAGAACTGGACCATGCAGCAATGGTAGTAGGTGTCCTGGTCTGATGACTCACATTTTCTTTTACATCATGTGGATGGCCTGGTGTGTGTGTGTGTGTGTGTTGTTTATTTGGGAAAGAAATAGAAGTGTGATGCTCTGTCCAATGTTCTGCTCAGAAAGCTTGGGTCCAGTCATTCATGTTGATGTTATTTTGACACGTACCACCTACTTAAACACTGCTGCAGACCATGTACACCACTTTATGGCAACAGTATTCCCTAATGGCAGTGGCCTCAATTAGCAGGATAAAGCTCCCTGCCACACTGTAAAAACTGCTCAGGAATGGTTTGAAGAACATGACAAAGAGTTCTTGGAGTTGATTTGGCCTCCAAATTCCTCAGATCTCAGTGTGATCGAGCATCTGTGGGATGTGCTGGACAAACAAGTCTGATCCACGGAAGTGCCACATTGCAACTTACAGGACTTAAAGGATCTGCTGTTAACTTCTTGGTGCCAGATACCACAGCAAACCTTCAGAGGACTTGTGGAGTCCAAGCCTCAATGGTTAGAACTGTTTTGGTGGCTACACAAGCAGACCTGCATAATATTAGGCAGGTGGTTTTAATGTTATGGCTGATTGGTGTATTTGGGAATATGGGTATGGATGGGAATCATTGGATCTAGTGGGTTAATGTGTCTAAAGGGGGACGTAGTATGTATATATGAAGTATATGTGTGTCTATATGAACATATATGTATATATGCATGTATAAATGTGAGTGTGGTTGGAATGTGTATATGGTTAGGAATGTGTGTATTATTGTGAATGAATGTGGGTGTAGATGAGAATGAGTGTATAGAATGAAATGTGTGTAGAGAATGTAATGTGTGTATAGATGAGAAATTGTGTAGAGAATGGAATGTGTGTATAGTTGTGAATGAATGTGTGTGTGTAGATGAGAATGTGAGTAGAGAATGGAATGTGTGAATAGTTGTGAATGAATTAGTGTATAGAATGGAAGGTGTGTAGAGAATGGAATGTGTGTATAATTGTGAATGAATGTGTGCATAGATTAGAATGTGTGTAAAAAATGGAATGTGTGTATAGTTGTGAATGAATGAGTGTGTATAGATGAGAATGTGTGTAGAGAATGGAATGTGTGTATAGTTGTGAATGAATGAGGGTAGAGAATGGAATGTGTGTATAGTTGTGAATGAATGAGGGTAGAGAATGGAATGTGTGTATAGTTGTGAATGAATGAGGGTAGAGCATGGAATGTGTGTATAGTTGTGAATGAATGAGGGTAGAGAATGGAATGTGTGTATAGTTGTGAATGAATGAGGGTAGAGAATGGAATGTGTGTATAGTTGTGAATGAATGAGGGTAGAGAATGGAATGTGTGTATAGTTGTGAATGAATGAGGGTAGAGAATGGAATGTGTGTATAGTTGTGAATGAATGTGTGTATAGAATGGAATGTGTGTATAGTTGTGAATGAATGTGTGTATAGAATTGAATGTGTGTATAATTGTGAATGAATGAGTATAGAGAATGGAATGTGTGTATAGCTGTGAATGAAGTGTGTAGATGAGAATGTGTGTATAGTTGTAAATGAATGAATGTATAGAATGGAATGTGTGTATAGTTGTGAATGAGCGTATGGATGGGAATGTCTAGATTGTATAGCTGAGTGGACGTGTGTAGCTCCATGTCTGCTGGGTCAGTGTTTGCGTATGAGTCAGCAGTTGTTCTGGGGCTGTGTGACAGATGCTGGGAAGCTGCAGGTGTGGGACTGGCTCTCTCAGGAGAACCGTCAATCAGTCAACGTGCACCTGGATGCTGTCACGACACTACAGGTGGGTGGGCGCCATGGCAACAGCGCCTTGTCTAACACAAAGCCTCTGCGTTCAAGTGGCATCAACCCAGCACATTTTATCACATTTTATCACTTTTTAATATTCAGCTTTCATGCTTCAGTGCCAAAGCCAAATTTGAAGACTGCTCTTCTGAGAATGTCCAAACATTCAAGCCCTGTTTTGCTTGATGTGTTTATTATTACTGTTATTACAGATATCTGTGTATAATACAGCAGAAAGTGAAAGCCACTATCTATAATAATAATAATAATAATAATAATAATAATTATTATTATTATTATTATTATTATTATTATTATTAATATTTTTATTGTATTAATAATGAAATATGCATTTAAATTTAACATTAAAAAATGTAATTGACCTTTCATCGTATCTTGTGGTCAGGATTCTGAGGTATTCAGGATTCAAGAGGCATCAAGATATTATGTTAAAATTGTTCTGTAAAAAGGAAGGAGAGCTGGAACTAACACATACACCATCATCATGTTCCAACTTTGATATCTGTAATTTATGAGTGTTATACAGTATATTTGAATAAACTGGGGCTGACTTGGCCTTTGCTCAGGAAATTCAGGGTTAGAAAAGAAGCAAACGCTGCACATCATATTTACATGGCTGTGGAAATGCCGGAGAAGTCCTCCAGGCTATTCAGGAAGAGTCAACAAGGCTCTGTTTAATCAAACTCAAACTAGCATGAGCATATATGTTTCATTTATTATGAGAATTCAACAGTGTTTCTGTTCGTTTGCAGTAAAACTAGTAGTAGTAAAAGACAGCAGTAGCAGAAGTAGTAAAAAATAGTAGGCAGGAGTAGCAGCAGTAATCAGAGTAGCAGTAGTAGGGTTAGTTACAGCAGTAGATTTAGTAGTATCAGTAATAGTGGTAGGGTTAGTATGAGCCTGTTAGTAGTAACTGTGGTAATAGCAGTAGTATAGCTGCAGCAGTAGCTTTAGTAGCATCAGTAGAATCAGCAGAAGTGGTAACTGTGGTAATAGTAGTAGCAGCTTTAGATATAATAGTAGTAGTAGTAGTAGTAGTAGTAGTAGCAGAAGCAGCTCTAGAAGGAGTAGGAGTACTACTACTAGTAGTAGTAGTATATGTAGAAGTAGTAGCAGCTCTAGAAGTAATAGCAGCTAGTAGTAGTAGTAGCAGTAGAAATAATAGTACTAGTAGTAGTAGTTGTAGCAGCAGCAGCTTTAGTAGTAGTAGTAGCAGCAGCAGCAGCAGCTCTAGAAATAATAGTAGTAGTAGAAGAAGTAGTAGTAGCATCAACTATAAAAGCAATAGTAGTAATAGTAGTAGAAGCTATATAAGTAATAGTAGTAGTAGTTGTAGTAGCAGTAGAAGTAATTGTAGTAGTAGTAGTAGTAGAAGCTATAGTGGTAATAGTAGTAGTAGTAGTAGTAATAGTAGTAGCAGCAGCAGCAGCTCTAGAAGTAATAATAGTAGAAGTAGTAGTAGTAGTAGTAATAGTAGCAGCAGCAGCAGCTCTAGAAGTAATAGTAATAGTAGTAGTAGAAGCAGAAGCTATAGAAGTAATAGTAGTAGTAGTAGTAGTAGTAGCAGTAGTAGTAGTAGCAGCATCAGTAGCAGCTCTAGAAGTAATAGTAATAGTAGTAGTAGCAGTAGTAGTAGTAGTAGTAGCAGCATCAGCAGCAGCTCTAGAAGTAATAGTAATAGTAGTAGTAGAAGCAGAAGCTATAGAAGTAGTAATAGTAGCAGCAGCATCAGCAGCAGCTCTAGAAGTAATAGTAATAGTAGTAGTAGAAGCAGAAGCTATAGAAGTAATAGTAGTAGTAGTAGTAGCAGTAGTAGTAGTAGCAGCATCAGCAGCAGCTCTAGAAGTAATAGTAATAGTAGTAGTAGCAGCAGTAGTAGTAGTAGTAGCAGCATCAGCAGCAGCTCTAGAAGTAATAGTAATAGTAGTAGTAGCAGCAGTAGTAGTAGTAGTAGCAGCATCAGCAGCAGCTCTAGAAGTAATAGTAATAGTAGTAGTAGAAGCAGAAGCTATAGAAGTAGTAGTAGTAGCAGCAGCATCAGCAGCAGCTCTAGTAGTAGAAGTAATTGTATTAGTAGCATAAACAGCAGTAATAGCAGAAGTAGTAGCTCTAGTAGGATTACTAGTAGGAGAAGTAGTAATAGTAGCAGTAGTAGTAACAGTATGTGTAGCTTAGTAGCAGAAGTAGCAGCTCTAGTAGTAGTAGTAGTAGTAGTAGTAGTAGTAGTAGCATAAATAACATTAGTAGAAGAAGTAGCACATTTAATAGGAGTAGCAATAGTAGTAGTAGTAGTAGTAGTAGCAGCAGCAATAGTAGTAGTAGTAGCAATTGTATTAGTAGTACTAGTGGTTTATATTGAGCATCTGGGATTGTCCATCTCCTCAGTCCCATGGTCCTCTGGTGTTCAGTGCCTCGACCGACGGGAGCGTGTGTGTATGGGAGGTGTATGATGGAGCAGCAGAGCCCCTAAAACAGATCCAGCACTGGGGGTCAGAGGTGACTGGCTGCAGCAGGATTGATGATGTCACTGGGAAGCTGAGACTGAGTGCCCGAGGCGACCACATATTCCTGGCTAATGGGAGATCCAGCATCCGTGTGCTCAACTGGAGAACAGGTCTGAGCTCCAGCACTAACATGTTACACACACTCTGCTACACACAGTGCATATAAACAATACTGTTTGTAACATACTGTTTGTAACATACAATATCCAGCTGCCATTTCAGCTGTGCCATATCCAAACATGATATACACAACTAGCCCCCCCCCCCCAATGTTAGCTGCAAGCTAAGACCTCTCTGTTATCCCAAGCTTAGCTTTGCACTGTGGCAGTGAATCTAATAAAGCTAAAAACATAAGGGAAGCTTATAGCCTTCAGGTTAGCACTGCATATCTACATCATCAGAAATTTGCATGGAATAACAAGCAGAATGAATTCATGTTAAAAAAACAAAAAAAAAAACAAAACAAGCTTGAGCTATATCATCATCTGAATCATGTCTAATATACAATTATGCCTTCAAACACTGGAAATCTGCTGCACCTCCTACCTGAGTCTGCTGAGATGAAAAATCTGATTCTGACTTCAAACTTGCTGGCACTACACTTTTCAGCTCTGCGACATCCCTTTGTCTTTTTTTTTTTTTTTTTTTTAAATAGATAACAGCGTCTCATACAGTGTCACAAACCACATCAGCAATTCTATCTAAGATTACTTAACACAGTTTCAGGAACGTTTTAATAATTGAAACTGGTAACTAGAACCTTCTCTTTTCTCTTAAAATAAAAAAAAAAATAAAGAAATTGGCATAAACGCAAAGCCATACAATACTTTTCAAGATTTCTTAATTAAAATGGAATTTTAGCATCATCTCCTTGGTTCACACTTGAGCATATGTAGCTAACTACTCCAGCTACACATGACTGTTAATGTAAATGTCTTACTTTATTATGCTAGCTGCCCCCACATACTGATTACTTACTGTAGCATGTTGGCTAGTTGAGAAATTAGCCTGTTAGCAAACCTGTACTTTGTTTAAAGGATATGTGCTGCACGAATTGTCAACGATAACAATTCTAATCCTTTTTTATTACAATCTCTTCTTAGACATTTCATAATTCTTTCCTATTCTAACTTCATAGATTTCCTGCTAGCTTTGCAGCAGCTGACTAGCTGAATTAATAGGCTGAAAAAATCCACTGTTATGCTCTCCTTCTGCTGAAAGTGGTTCCAAACGTCTTCTCTGGCAATATGAGAAGACAGTTCACATTATCATTAAGGTATCAGTTTAAATGGACAATATTTGTTTTATTCCAAATAACTGGAGGATCCTCAGAGGAGCTGCAGTAAGTATCCTGTTAAGCTTTCAGCTCACACGCTTCGCATTAGCATCTCCTTCCATAAACGGCCTCTTTTATCTGCTTGGCCGAATCCTGCTGCGTTCAATATTTTGTCCTCCACAATAGACCCACATTTGTTCCCTGACCTAAGGCTATGTAATGGATTTATTAATGGAAGGCGTCATGGCTGGGGATGCTCGCTTTCAGCTATGCCACATCTGATGCACTGTAAGTGCCAGTGGCTTAGAGAGCACAGGCAGAAGAAAGAAAGAATGAAGGAAGCTCTTTGCTCGAGGCCAGCGGGATTTTTCAACAAGGTTTTCCTTTTAATCTCCTCTCTCTGGGATGGGGGAATATTTCTTCTGTAGGATGATATTATTCCGAAACCTGTAAACAGTACTCCCAGATAAATCAGAGGCACTCGCAGGAATGTGTGCAGTGTAATGTGATGATCTAATTGAGAAGGCAAAGCGTGGTAATGATGGCAGTTCATCATTTCATGTGCTGCAGGAGCACATGTGCTTTTGAAGTGATACATTAAAGATGGGGGAGAAATAAAAACCCTTAGCAGTGCTAAGAAACCATTTATTCTACAGAGACAAATGATGCCGTTTTCAAGACAGTGACTTTATTCTGTCCTTAATTTAAATTACGCTTAGCATATATGATCAGTCTGTGAGCATCGTTTTGAAATAAAAATATTTGATTTTCTTTTCCTCATCTCTCTTAGGCACAATGAGGCGATTGACCAATCACAGCAGCACTGCTGGCGTCACAGATTGTGTCAATCAAATACCAGGGCTTCTAGTTGCCTCGTGCTTTGACCTCACCAGTGGTGGGAATACTCTGAACTGTGAGTGAGAATCCTCTAGATATACTTCTGAATGTTAATTTTAACAGTTTTACATTTTTCCTCCTCTTTCTCTCTCTCTCTCTCTCTCTCTCTCTCTCTCAGTGTTTTCTCTTCCCGAATGCAGGTACCTTGTCTCACTCACCAGCTCAGATTTATCACGGATCCTGTGTTTTGCAGCATGGCTCACACCAAGTGGGGGTCATCGCTGGGTGACAGGTGGCCGTGACCTCACAGTTTGGGAACAACTTCCAGGAAATGGAAAAAAAAGGTATGGTGTTCAACTTATCACCTAACCCATGATCCTCTTTTTTTTCACGGCTGTGATCAGGAACACGTCCTTTTAGATCCTAACATTTAAGCTTTCTCAGTTCCTTATATCCCATATCCCAAATCCCAGTTCCTTATATCTACATATATTTTGTTACTGAGTGATGCAATTATCTTATCATGCCGGAGTTAAATGTCCAGGAAACACACTGGTCATGTGCTCATTTCATGGCTGAGAAGTTCCTTTCTTTGGGATGTGAAGTGTTTTTTATACAAACTTTGAATATTAGATTTGCAAATACAACATTTTTTTTTTGCATGGTAAGCAAAACATAATTGCTGCAGATTTGTCAGCTGCATATTCATGATGTTCTGCGACATCCCAAAGGTCTTCTGCTAGATTCAGGTCTGGTCAATGACGATCCCACTGATGTACCTCAAACTCCCTGTCATGTTCACGGATCAGTTCGACACTGCTTGTACTTTGACTCATTGTTCATTATGATGGTAGATGCCATTATAATATGTGTGATTTATGGCCTTAAAGCGATGCACAGGATCTGAAACAATTATTCACATAGGGATGTTGCATACAAACCCTGTTCAAACTGATATTAAGGGTCCCAGGTTATATTTATGGCATTTGGCACACACCCTTATGTTGCAGCTTGGTGGGATTTGAACTCATAACCTTCTGAGCAGCAGGCCCACACCTTAACTACTAAGCTACTACATACTACAGTTTGTACCGATAAAACTTTCCCCACACCATTACACCACCTCCACCAGGCTGAACTGTAGACATAAGACAGGTCCATGGATTCAAACTGTTGCTGCCAAATTCTGACTCTAACATCTGCATATACACTATATTGCCAAAAGTATTCGCTCACCCATCCAAATAATCAGAATCAGGTGTTCCAATCACTTCCATGGCCACAGGTGTATAAAATCAAGCACCTAGGCATGCAGACTGTTTTTACAAACATTTGTGAAAGAATGGGTCGCTCTCAGGAGCTCAGTGAATTCCAGCGTGGAACTGTGATAGGATGCCACCTGTGCAACAAATCCAGTCGTGAAATTTCCTCGCTCCTAAATATTCCACAGTCAACTGTCAGCTGTATTATAAGAACGTGGAAGTGTTTGGGAACGACAGCAACTCAGCCACGAAGTGGTAGGCCACGTAAACTGACGGAGCGGGGTCAGCGGATGCTGAGGCGCATAGTGCAAAGAGGTTGCCAACTTTCTGCAGAGTCAATCGCTACAGACCTCCAAACTTCATGTGGCCTTCAGATTAGCTCAAGAACAGTGCGCAGAGAGCTTCATGAAATGGGTTTCCATGGCCGAGCAGCTGCATCCAAGCCATACATCACCAAGTGCAATGCAAAGCGTCGGATGCAGTGATGTAAAGCACGCCGCCACTGGACTCTAGAGCAGTGGAGACGCGTTCTCTGGAGTGACGAATCGCGCTTCTCCATCTGGCAATCTGATGGACGAGTCTGGGTTTGGCGGTTGCCAGGAGAACGGTTCTTGTCTGACTGCATTGTGCCAAGTGTAAAGTTTGGTGGAGGGGGGATTATGGTGTGGGGTTGTTTTTCAGGAGCTGGGCTTGGCCCCTTAATTCCAGTGAAAGGAACTCTGGATGCTTCAGCATACCAAGACATTTTGGACAATTCCATGCTCCCAACTTTGTGGGAACAGTTTGGAGCTGGCCCCTTCCTCTTCCAACATGACTGTGCACCAGTGCACAAAGCAAGGTCCATAAAGACATGGATGACAGAGTCTGGTGTGGATGAACTTGACTGGCCTGCACAGAGTCCTGACCTCAACCCGATAGAACACCTTTGGGATGAATTAGAGCGGAGACTGAGAGCCAGGCCTTCTCGTCCAACATCAGTGTGTGACCTCACAAATGCGCTTCTGGAAGAATGGTCAAAAATTCCCATAAACACACTCCTAAACCTTGTGGACAGCCTTCCCAGAAGAGTTGAAGCTGTTATAGCTGCAAAGGGTGGACCGACGTCATATTGAACCCTATGGATTAGGAATGGGATGTCACTTAAGTTCATATGCGAGTCAAGGCAGGTGAGCGAATACTTTTGGCAATATAGTGTATCATTCAAGAGTCTTCAGACTAGGAGGCATTTTTACATACTTCATCTGTACACTTTCTTAGAGCTTCAATTAAATTTTATTTGTATAGAGCTTTTTTAACAGACACTGTCACAAAGCAGCTTTACAGAATATTTAAAAAATTAGAATATAAATGATATAATTTGAAATTTAAATTGATATTCATCCCTAATGAGGAAGCCAGAGGCAAAGGTCATGAGGAAAAACTTGGTGATCCTGTGTCCAGATTCCTATTCTTGGCTGCCATGAGAGGAACCTCATGTTATTCATGATAGTCTGAGTTGCTTTACTGCGCACTACGGTTATAAAAAGTAAATATTTAAGTTGCCTTCATTGTATCTCGAACCAGTCTGGCCACCTCCTCCTCTGAGCACGACTACCCAGTGTGTGTCTACCTTTTTTATTTGACATTTTGTATATTTGCTTGCTTTCAGAAATCTGGCACTTCCTGGAACTATATCTTCATAGATTATTATTATGTTTCTACAAAATAGAGTATTTCGCACCTTTCCAGGTTCACAGCAGGTCTGTGACTTAGAAGCATCAGTGACTTTTTTGGAGATATAATTAGGCTAAATGTAAAAAGCATTAATCATCCACTGATTTTAATGAGTGATATATTATGATTTATATCTTTTACTGTATCCTGTTTCCACAAATCAGACTTTTCCGGTCTCTTAACTGTTTTGTCAGTATGACCTTTTAATAAAGCACGCATTATGTGCTGATAGAAAGAGACGTATTGACTGAAATATTGACTTGCAAAAAAGTTAACACATGCTACCTGGGGATGCATTTGTAATCCCTGTTCGGAGCACAGACAGCTTAAATTCCTGTATTGATAATAATAATGCTGAAACTCGTGCTCATCGATTGCATCATGATGTGGCAATAGCTGTCAGGAGACACGAACCCTTTGGCATCAACCCGACGTTCCTTTAACGCCGAAACAATACACAGCGTATAAATAGCACCATCAGAGGAGGTGATATTAACACGTTAAATGCAAGTGCAAATCATTTCCTTGAAGACACATGTCATGTTTTGCTTTTTAACTCTTTAAACTCTCAGGCCTAGTCTAACATTCTTCAGCACAGTAATTCAATCAGTTTTATGATTTTAACGACAGACATTGTCTTAAAGCAGCTTTATGTGAATCTATAAATTCTGGATTTAAGTTATACATATTAAATTTATCCCTAATGAGCAAGTCAGAGGTGCTGGTGGTGAGGAAAAACTCCCTGAGACGATATGAGGAAGAAACCTTCCTCAGAAGGGAACCTCATCTTGGTGACACTGGATAGTGTGATTGTAAACAATTTCCCTTCTATATCTGTGTCAAAAAATTCTTTAAATAGTTTTATTTTGAATTTATCCTCTGGTGAGATTCTGAATTTCGAGTACCTGACTCTGAGGTAGATTTATATAGTATTATTGATTCTGTATTATTGATGTTGTGACTGTTGCGCTATGCTAATTAGTTCTCTCAGGTGGATAATTCAGTTCAATTCATCTCTATAGTGCTTTTAACAATAGGCACTGTCTCAAAGCAGCTTTTTGAATATTACAAAGTTTAAAATGTAAATTAGAGATAAATATATCCTTAATGAGCGAGCCCGAGGTGACGCTGTTGAGGAAAAACTCCCTGAGATGATATTAAGAAGAAACCTTGAGAGGAACCAGACTCGAAAGGGAAGCTCATCTGGGTGACACCAGAGAGTGTGATTATAAATGATTTCTTTTCTGTATATTGTCAAATGGAATTGTGTAAGCAGGAGCTTTTAGAAAAACTGTCTGAATTCATTATAAATTTAGCATAAATTTTTTTCCTGCCAAAGCTGCAAATGTGCAGTCTTCATTAAGGTGTGAATTGTGGGAGGAAATATTTGGACTAAGATATATTAAAGGTGTTTCCAGGTCAATATTCAGTGCTGAGATTCTACTTGAATGTATTTTCTACTGGTACAGAGGGATTCTGACTTTTAGATTCTTGCCGCTGAAGACCTACATCTTAAACTAGCACTTAAAAACAAACTAAAAGAAGCTTTTCTTGCTATATTACCTCCACAAGTGAGGTTTTTTTAGACTGATGGTACTCTTAGTCATGTAATCTAGTGAACCAGTATCAGGATGTATTCACTGATATAGACTTTAAAGCACTTCTCTAAGGCACTCTGGGTAAAGGCATCTTCCACCTACCATAAATATAAACGTTGATGTAAAAAAAAAAAGTGCAATTCCGTAACCAGGAAATTCCTTCTACTTCTAAGATGAAGTATATCTTGTTGAAGTCGCTCAGCTGTTCAGTGATGGAGACTTGAATGCAAATCTGCAGTGCAAAAATGTAACTACATTCTCATTCCCTATTAGTTTCACTCTAGTTACCGCATCATTTATTCTAGTTGCTCAGTAATACGCTTTCCACTGAATAGCTGAACGATAAGCCAGGATTCAGAAAAGTGCTCAGGGAGCTTCTTCAGAAATTTTTTTCCTAATCTCTGCTAATAAAATGAAACTCCAACTGGATTAATAGTAACTAATTGATGGTAATCAGTTAATGGCTTTAAAACAATTGTGCTCTGTTGTTTTGATCTCTAGAGGTGACGTGAACGCGAAGCGAGACAGCCGATTGGACGGTTTGCTTGCGGAGTCTGACGGAGACTCGCAGGAGGAGAGTGATGGTGAGAAAAAGAAAGAGAAAGAGAAAGAAAGAGAGAGAGAGAGACGTTTGCATTTATAGTTAATTGAATTCTACAATGAAAATGGTTATGACTTTTAAGTTAAGGTCCAGGTATGACACATCTCTTTCAGAAGATGACGATGATGATCATGATGATGATGAAGACTCCACCATTACCGATGCAGAAGAGGTGTCCGGATCGTCGTGGTTACGCTGCGTCCTGCAGTGAGAGAGAGAAAGAAACGAGAGACAGGCTGAGAACGAGAAAGGAAGAGCTTAAACGTGAGGTGTGAAGTTTAGCAGATTGCGTGAGTGGCGTCAGGGCAGAGAGCGCGGGTGGACAACAGCTTGTTCTTCATGTAAATGTTGCATCATGGAGCCAATAAACGTGCCATGCTATAACTATGTGTGTGTGTGTGAGTGAGGTTATTTATCATCACTGACATTTCTGTCCATAAATATCAGGATCCCTCTTCATTGTGGCTTTCCTTCACCCAATACCAAATGAATGTATATTGATTTTTTTTTTGTGCCTCTGCCCATTTTTTTAATCCTGTCTGTCGAGAAATGAATGAAATACTTCTTCCTGATCCCTACGTCATTGCTAGAATATGAAAATATTTTTTGCTCTATTTTATCTTTTTGCTTCTAGCTTCAAAATCCATTCCATTTTCCTCCTCCCCTGTTCTGTTTAATTGAACCAGTTAAAAAGCATAATTAGCATTTAAATCTGTCTTTTACAGGAGCAACCACCTCTCTCTCTCTCTCTCTCTCTCTCTCTCTCTCTAATACACTCTCTCTCTCTCTCTCTCTCTCTCTCTCTCTCATACACTCTCTGACTCTCTCTCTCTAATGCACTCTCTCTCTCTCTCTCTCTAATGCACTCTCTTACTCTCTCTCTCTCTCTCTCTCTCTCTCTCTCTCTTTCTCTCTCTCTCTCTCATATTCTTTCTCTCAAGCTATCTCCCTCTTGCTCTCTCACTTATACCCTCTTTCTCTCTTTCATATATACTCTTTCTCACTCTAATGCTCTCTCTCTCTCTCTCTCTCTCTCTCTCTCTCTCTCCCTCCATGTCTCTGTCGCTAAGGCAACCAATGCTTTTTCTCACTCTGACACACTCTGGCTCTCTCCCACTCCCTCCATCAGCAGCGAGCGGTAAGCATGTGGACTGATAGCTGTCTATACACTGGTGATCTGCATGTATTTGTGTGCATGTGTGTGTGTGTGTGTGTGTGTGTGTGTGTGTGTGTGCATGTGCATGTCTATTTCACTGCTTCACATGTTGGAGTGTAAAAGATGTCATCGGATCTGAATCCAGTTGTTGAGTTATTGCCTGAGTCAGGAACTGGATTAAAGCAGTGGATGTGTCTACAGGTGTGTGTGTGTGTGTGTGTGTGTGATAGAATGGACAATGTATTTCTGTTAAAAATACTGTGCTGCTTTAGTTTCCTTCCTTGTATATGTGTATATGAATACTGTGCATGAGTGAGTGTGTGTGAAAAGGGTTTTTGTGTGGGTGTGAAATTAGCTTTATTAATGTGTGTGTGTGTGTATGTGTGTGTGTGTGCGTGTGAATGTTCCTCCAGGGGCATTTTGTGTGGGTTTGATACTTGAGGTTATGTTTGACTGAAAGACGTGAGTTAATGTGTTTGTTTGTGTTCTCTGTCTCAAGCAGCAGCATCGTTCCCCCCTACAGCCATCTGTTTACGATCTTTCAGTAAGTGTCAGGAGCCAAGCGCTCCCCCCTCTCATCGTCTCCCTCTTTCAAGAGATGATCGGAGGAGCAAAAAAACAGTGAAAAGAGAAGCGATGGAGCGATGGTAATTAAAAGAGAGGAGAAAGCGTGGAGCTGCCTATTTGACTTATTATTCTCGCTACTCAAAACATCAAACATCAGTAATTAAGTTAATATTTTTTTTTTCCTTCATTCTTGCCTAGCTCCATCTCTGGACTCACTGCTCTCTTGCGTCTCCTGCTGGTCGCTCTTCTTATTTGCCCTCCTCCTTGCCACGCGGGCGACGACCCTGCCGACATGCAGCTGTCCGCCACAGCCCAGGCCACGCCCACTCCACTCTGGGCAGTCGACTGGGGTCCCACGCAGCCGCTGGAGGACGAGACGCATCACTTCCTTTCCAGTCAGGAAGCCGATGGCGTGAAGCAGGCTACACCCGAGGTGTGGCCACGTCGCAAGAACGCCCAGTCCAACCAAACCCAACAGCATCCTCTGTCCATTGAAGCCAAGGACTCAGGAGAGGAGCCAGAACGAGATGCAGAGGAGAGAGAGATTGAAGAAGGTGGGCACCTGGATGGAGGATTGAGCTGTACACTTCCCACAATGCCTCTCTTTGAGCTTTCCCACACATTAAGAAAGTGAACATTTCAGCTGCTTGTGGCACTGCAAACTTTCTTATTTCTTGATCTAAAATTTTCCAGCGCTGCTTTTTCTTTGTGCTTGTGTTCTTATTTCACTTCCTCTGTTTGTATTCTCTAATCTATTTTAAATCTCTCTCTCTCTCTCTCTCTCTCTTTCTCTAGTGGATCCTCAGTTTTACGTGACTGTAACTATCTCATCTCTCCTGATTCTCTCTGCACTCATCATTTCGGCCAAACTCTGGTGAGGGGATTTCAACACTTTATCCGTCCTCTACACTCTGTGTGTGTGTGTGTGTGCTTATGTTTGTGTGTGTGTGTGTGTGGACATGTTTTTATATCTTGTTGGGGACTAAATATCCCCAATATCTGCAAGGGGGCACAATATCCGCACAATGAAACAGTTTCTTTTACAAACCTGCAGCTTTGACTGAAGAAAAAGGAGGGGAAACGATTTCCTCTTGGTTACTAAGGCTCAGGTTAGATTTAGGTGTAGCATAGCATTAATTAGCTGCATTAATAATTAAGTGAGTAGACGGATAGGAGAGTGTGTGTGTGTGTGTGTGTGTGTATTCAGACTGATAATGGCATACTTCACACACCAGAACACCAGATTTTCTCTCAGTTATCTCTCCGTGAGTGGAAGCATTAGAGGGAAGGCTGCACAGCTCTGCGAAAGTGCTCGCTGGTCTGTCTCTGTTCAGGAAGCCTTTGCAATTTTCTGTCGTGGAGCTTTAATTCGCCCTGTACTGGGGGAACGACATGCAGTGTTTTTTAAATTATTGAGAGTGCTGCAGCTGATCAAATCTGCAGATAGATCTCATGATATATCGAACTCATCTGGTCCTAAGCCCAGGTCTCTGTTGTGGCAGGGGAATACACTGATGCAATATGAAGTTGCGATATGAAATCGGTTGGGGAAACGTACAGGTTTTTATTTGAAAAGGTTTTCTGCAAGTGCAACAATAGAGAGCTAATACTGTGAGATTTGTGACAATAGGATATGTCTCTGTACGACCTCACAGGTTCACTGATGTGTGTTAGATTTGATGTTAGATATGATTTGAACCTTGTTGCCATTATGTAATGGACTTAATTAGTGGAATGTGTATTTGGAGGGTCTCGTTTGTGTGTGTGTGTGTGTGTGTGTGTGTCACGGTGGATTGATGTCGTTGCTGAGTACATTCACTCAATACCTGAGTGATTACAGGGCATTTTCAGTCCTCTCATAGATCAAGCAGTACTCCTTATCATCATATTAACTGAGTTGCCATCAATTTGTTGTGCAGCCTCTTATTCAGGGATCAAACACACACACACACACACACACACAATGTTCTGTGCATTATGTATTCTGTGTGCATCAGCCTCCTGCTCTCTTAACGACTCTCCGCTGGTTATTGCCTTGCACTCCGAGCAGAACCTGATCTAGCTCTTTCTTCAGCCTGTATGTGTGTGTGGTGTGCGTGTGTGTGTGTGTGTGTGTGTGTGTGTGTGTGTGGTGTGTGTGAGTGAGTGAGAGAGACAGAAAAAGTGATAGAAAGAGAATATTACATGAGCAGTCCTCTACACTGTCTACCTGTAGCTCTGAGTCTGTCACAGATAATAACTGCCGGCTGTAATTTAACAAACATAAATGCTGTAATTATGCCCAGCGTTTCTCTGTGGATGAACACAGCGAGCGCATTAACCTGCACTCAGCATCTCTGAAATCTGAACGCTGCTATTTTAATGTCTCTGTTTTATTCTTACTGTATGAGTTTCTACACCAGTGATGTTCTCCATCTCACTCTCTCTCTCTCTCTCTCCCTCTCTCCCACTGTCTCTTTTTTCTGTCTGTCTCCATCTCTCTGTCTCTCTCTCTGTCTCTTGCTTTGTATCTCTCTCTCGCTCTGTATCTCTCCTACTGTCTCTTTCTTTCTGTTTCTTACTCTCTCTCTCTCTCTCTCTCTTTCTCTCTCTCTGTCTCGTTCTTTCTTTGTCATTGTCCCTGACTCTCTCTCTCTCTCTCTCTCTCTCTCTCTTAGTTATGACCGCAGCCTCTCTCAGCGCCCTCCTCCTCTCTCCCTCGCCATCCCTCGTTCCCTGGCCCAAGAGGATAGCAGGCACACACTTCAGAGCACCCCCTCGTTCCCTGACAGAGAAAGGTACAGTGTGTGTCAGGCACGTTTTTATATCTTGGTAAGGACCAAATATTGGCATATGGCTAGAAATATCTGACACCACATGAGGGGGAACATTTGGCTGGTCCCCCGCAAGGATATTTGGAAAATAACTGTCCCTCGCACGAATAGTAAGACAAACATGTGTGAGGATTTGCGACAGAACGAGGAATCAGTCGTCAGTAGTGTGCATTAAAACAGACTTTGACTTGATATTTTCTGCTTTTTGGGCATGATTTTGTTCACTAATCATCATACCAACTGTCTACTGAGAGAGAAGGGGAAGGAGGGGGAATGAAATGAAGAAAGAAAACAACCTGTGAAATCTCCACTCTTTCTCCAGCCAGGGGATTTCAAACTTAATTTCACACAAGATAAACTCTGTCCCTTTCTTCTCTCCTGCTCTTGTCCTATCTTTTTTTCACTCTCTCTCTCTGTCTCTCTCTGTCTCTCTGTCTCTCTCTCTCTCTCCTTATTTCCTTATGCAGACTTCCTGTGGTCAATCTTTGAAGAGCTGACTGTTCCAAGCTTGCTAATCACATCCTCTGGGCATGGAATGTGAGAAAAAAAAAGGGTAAATATGAGAACAAACAGAGAACATGTGAAACTGCTCGAAGATGGATACATGAAAGAGAATATGTGTGGATGGATAAGGCTCTGAGGATTGGGGCTGTATATATGGGCATGTTTTCTGGACAGATGTACAGACATGAAACGGAGGCCAAACATTCTTTCAATCCGAAGGTTCAGACACCCTTCTTCAGTCATTTTCAAATGTATTTTTGGGGTCGTGTAGGGTTGTGTTTTGGGTTTAGGACTTGGGTGAGGGATTGGTTGGGAGGGTAGGGTTTGTGAGGAGTGGGCTAGGGTTTGGGGTTTAAGGTTTGCGGTGGGATGGTTAGGTTTTAGGGTTTGTGGTAGGTGGGGTACGATTTTGTGTTTGTTGTTTAGGGTTTGGGGTTTAGGATATAGGGTTTGGGATTTAAGGTTTGAGGTTTAGGGTTTGGGATATAGGATCAGGGATTTAAGGTTTGAGGTTTAGGGTTTGGGATATAGGGTCAGGGATTTAAGGTTGGGTTTAGGGTTTGGGTTTTGTGTTATGGGGTCAGGGATTCAAGGTTTGAGGTTTAGAGTTTGGGCTATAGGGTCTGGGATTTATGGTTTGGGGTATACAATTTGGAGTTTAAGGTTTGGGATTCAGGGATTGGGGTTTAGGGTCAGAGATTTAGGGTTAGAGGTTTATGGTCTGGTTTTTGTGGATTATGGTTTGGGGTATATGGTTTGGGGTGGCTGTTATAAGGTTTAGTTTGGAATTCTTTTGCCGGCACACATATAGTGTTACATTAATGTACTTATTGCAGCCATTCCCGAAAGCTTAATGAACACTACCTGCTTGCTGAGCTGTACCACCGTCTTTCTTATTGGTTTAGGATCTGGTTTATTACTCGTCCTGTTTAGTGATGCCCCTTTCTCTCTCTCTCTCTCTCTCTCTCTCTCTCTCAAAAACCTGATGTTGTATTTCTGATGCCCTGTGTAGCATTTATTAAGGTTCAAAGAATGACTGCATTTCGTGCCAAGTGTGTTAATTGTAGCCTATTTTCTTACGGCTCTGTATTTCGACTGTTCTGTTTTATATAGCTCTCACTCTTGGCAACGGCAACATGCTGATGTTTACAACCATAAAGCCCATCAACCTCACATTAGAAATCCTTTTGATCTCTAAATGACACGCCTACGATGTGTTCCTCATTAATGTTTACAGAATTGTGGATGCATATTGGTGAATGTATTATGGTGACTTTATATGATGGCAGAACACGCCACTGTTCTCAGTGTCTCAGCTGCTAGAGTAACGCCGATTATGGGTTAAAACCCAACCTGCTGGTGATGGAGTATTGCGATACAAGACTGCACAACACACAACTTCTAGCAGTCTACTGAACGCTTTGTGTGAGGCGTATGAAGGATATGGCTCGTGTTGTGTCTAGAGTTGCTCTTAGAGAGGGATTTTGACTTTTTAAAGCCATGAATACATTGTACGGTTTTAGAAATGTTGTAATTTTCAGTGAAACTCCGTAGTGCATGATTAAATCGCCCATCCACATGGCAGGACTGTAGAAATGCCATGAGGTGGGTGCTCACATTGTAACTGAAACACAGCCATGTGTCTGTTGAAACCAATCGAATCGTTCGGTGTAAATGCATAGTGCATGCCGCTCACCTGTAATATACAGACACACACTTAGACACAATCTTTACAACACCAGCTATCGCCTGACCATGCTCTTCTCATTTAACCCAATCAGTGAAGGTGACCTTACCTTCCAGATGTTTTGTGAGATTTCTCACCGCAAGACAAACGACCGTGTCAGATATTCATACAATCATAGAACAGCTTGATGGGGGGGATCATGTGCCCAGTTAGTCAGGAATCAGCATACACCACTCCAACTCAAAAGACCTAAAATATTTGCTGTAGCAGCCAAGATGAAGGGCTAAGTGTTGCAGAAGACAATGGTTATGGGAAGAAATGTATTCTCAGGCCTGACAACCCCTGAAGTGGAGGAATGCAATGTCCTGCTGACATTTTGGGTTGTAGGAGAGTTTAAAAAAAAAGGACTTTTTCTTTTTTTTTTATAAATGTTTCACAAATCATTTTTCTAATGTCACTAAAAGAGCGTGGTTCAACACGGCTGACATTTTCATTTTCATCTGCTGTTTAAACATGTCTGAGCCCAGACTGATGCAGGAGTGCAAAAGCAAAAGACTAAAAGGTGTTTTTAATCTCTGTCTAGTTATCATTAACATTAACATTATTTCTACAATCCATCATCGAGTCTTCAATGTAGGATTGTTTCTGTGGTTCGAATTTTCAATTCCACTATCTGTAGTTAACTAGAGATGGCACGATACCACTTTTTCTTTTCCAGTACTGATACTGATACCCTCTGATATTGCTTTCTTTAAAACTACAAAGCATTAGAATGGTTTTAAAAATCTGTTATTCCCAGCTCGGCCTGTGTATGTGGAGTTTGCATGATCTCCCTGTGCATCAGGGGTTTCCTCTGGGTTATTCAGTCTTCTCCCCAATCCAAAGACCAGTGTTGCTGAATGGCATCTCTAAATAGTTTGAATGGGTTTGTGAGTGTGTGTGATTGTGCCCTGTGATGGGATGGCACCCTGTCCTGGTTGTCCCCTGCCTTGTGCCCTGAATCCCCTGTGATAGACTCCAGGTTCCCTGTAACCCTGTGTATGATAAGTGCTACAGAAAATGAAAGGACTGATGGACAACAGCTTGAGTGAAAAGTTGAATCTATGAAATATTTACATATGACTTTCTTCGTATTTAGTTTGTATTTAGTAGTATTTGCTTTAATGACAATGTGCACTCAAGCTGCTTATGAACCATTTTATATCAAATCCATCAGCGTGTCATCTGCGTGTCACATGCTTAAATAGATAAGATTAGACATGAGGAAAATCTGGTCTTTTGCAGAAAGCAGTTAACGAATTTAGTATCACACATTTGGGTACATTTAAATAGGGACTTAAAAATGGTGCAGAATCTTGAATATTAAATATTCAAAATATTAATTGATTTAGTTTCTTTGCTTTAAAAATGTATAAAACCTTCTGTTTATTCCCAATTTTAAATGAAAAACGAAATCCCATCAATATTTAATTAGACAGTGGTATTCAGGTAATGACTGATTGGTATAAACAGCCCAAAGTGAGACAAGAAATCATTCCCCACACCATCACACCACCTCCACCAGCCTGGACTAATGACACAAGGCAGGTTGAGTCCATGGATTCATGCAGTTGCTGACATATTCTGATCCTATCATCTGTGTGCCTCAGCAGAAATCCAGATTCATCAGACCAGGCTACATTTTTCCAGTCTTTACCTGTCGAGTCTGTGCCCACTGCAGCCTCAGCTTTCTGTTCTTGGATGACAGAACTGGAACATTACTTGATCTTCTGCTGTTTCTGCCTTAAGTTTCAGCGTGTTGTGAATTCTGAGATGCTTTTCTGCTCCCCACAATTTTACAGAGTGATTATCTGAGTTACTCTAGCCTTTCTGTCAGCTCGAAGCAGTCCTCAGGATTGCTGTTCACTTTTATCTTTATTACACCATTCTGTGGAAACTCTAGAGACTGTTGTGTGTGAAAGTCCCAAGAGATCAGCAGTTATAGAAATACTCAAACTAGCCAGTCTGGCACCAACAATCATGCCTCGGTCAGAAACAAGGCAATGATTGATGTGAACATTAGCCAAAGCTGCTGGCCTATCTATTTTCTGTAGCGCTTATTCTACACAGGGTCAGGGAACCTGGAGTCTTTCCTAGGGGAGTCTGGGGACACCATGAACAGGGTGCCAAGCCATCACAGGGCACACTCACACACTAGAGACAATTTAGACAAATTTAGCCTACATCGTATATCTCTGAAATCTACAGGATAGAGGCAGGAATCAAACCCCCAACCCTGGAGATGTGAGGCAAAAAAATACAAAGAAAGCCTAATTTTCACACAAGGTGTTGTCAGTAATATCATTTATAATGAACACTATTGTATTAAATTAATATAGAACATGAAATATACATATAGACCTCACTGTATGTAAATATTTCCACTTCCAAAAAAAAAAAATTTCTTTTAGAAATCCAATTCTAATCTTTGCTGTTTGTTAAATGATCTGATATTCAATCCATTTTCTTCTTCTTTCTATTATCAGCCTGATACCATTTCTGTCAGATCGGTGCCATCTCTACAGTTAACTGATGTACCTGTCTAACATACATTGATAGTTTTTTATTTTATATTGATGAGTTCAGAACATTCCCCATTTATCTTGACAGAAAGAGACTTTATATCACAACACTGTTAATGTGAGATCAGGGGCGGGGAGAAGGAGGCGGGACTTCCAGGTCAGTTAAACACCTTCATGACCATCTTATGCTCCAGCTTTATGTCAGTTAACTGTTCTGTTGTTTTTATTGTGAGGAAAATAAGAGAATATTGTGTATTTTGGAGCGATGTCTCATAACAGCCTATGTTATCTGCTATTAAAACGCCGAGCTCCTACACAAAAAGGTTGGCAGGTCCGCCTTCCTCTTCTTTGCGTCAGTGATCCTTCACTCTTCTTTGAGAAGAGGAGAGTCACACTTTTAGAAATCAATTCCTCTACATAATTTCATCCACTTCCTGCTTCAACCCACCTAATTTAGATATCAGCTATCAGCTGATGAGTTCTCTGAGAAAAACAGGATACTGAACTAAACAGAACAGATGTCCACAGCACTGGAGACTGCAGAGTGAGGAAACGGTGGTGTGTCCTCTTACGAGTCCTGGAGTGAAGTCAAATCTTTAATGAAACTGAGCGAGTTTTTGGTTTTGTAATAAACAAATATTCTGGTCTTTGCCATGCAGATAGATACAATAATTTATTATTATTGTGTGTGTTTTTTTCCTCCCTTCATCTGGGACAAGTTCGATATACAGTACGTGTTCAAAAAACGTGTTAAAGCACTTTGGTTAAGAAACTTTTGTCTTATGAACTCAAAGTTCAGCTCCACATACTGTACAAGCTGTGATTTTTTTTTGTGACGTAGTTTTATATGACGTAGCACTGCCTTAAGTACTGTGTGTGGTTAACTGTATAAGAAAAGTTCAATAAAAAAAATCCCTTTATGGTGTTTTAAAAGTTGTGGATATGGATTTTGTGTATTGATTGCAAAGAGAAATTTGAAAGAAGTAGTGCATTGCGCATTGGATATGAACCTCGTCCACGGTTTATCGCTCTTATACACACACACAAACGCACACTAAATATCATAATCTCTCCCTCCATACACATACACACACACTTACACAGGTAGGCAGCTGTAACAGTTCACAGCTCCCATCTGTTCTGAGAGGCTGTGAACCACTGACGTTTTATCTCACTGACTAAAATTAACACCACTATTTATAGAGAGAGAGAGAGAAAGAGAGAGAGAGAGAGAGAGAGAGAGAGAATGAATAGCTGATTACATCAGAGCGGATGTAAAAACTATTGCACCGAACGGACGGATGATATCAGAAGACCGTGAAGAAGAGGAGGATGTAGGGTTAATACAAAAACATCTCATCTTTCTCCCTCTCCCTGCTTCTGAGTGGGAGCGGAGAATTAATTGCTACCATTAACGTCATGCAGAGGAAATGGAGAGAAAGAGGCTGAAAGCACATGGGACAAAATAATGGTTTTGGGTAGCGGCTGGTTATTTTCATAGGAAAACACGTGGAGAAATGGGACTACTCTAATATTCAGTATCTGTGTATATGCGTGTTTGTGTTTGTCAGCACCTGACAAGGGTTTTTTTGTGCGCATGTGTCTAAGCGAGATAATTAATGGCCTGATCTCTAAAGCACACAAGCTTCCTCTCTGGCTCAGCATGTGCATCATTTTAGATTACAGCGCAGAGGTAAAGATAGGGAGAGGAGTAAAAAATGATCAGGTTAGTGACAGAGGGAAAATGTTTATTCCTTTATCATCATCATCATCATCATCATCCATCCAGATTATGGAACAATGCAACTCAAAACACTCGGGGAAAGAAAACAAATAGATTTAAAACATTTACAAGCATACGTTTATGCACAGTTCGTTCTTTTTCACTCAAACACACACACACACTCACGCACAGAGAAAGTCTTTAATCCGGGTTTTGTATCTGTAAAGTCTGTGGTTATATGACGCCTGGACAGCAGTGTTGTGAAGAAGCTGCAATCTGCTCACTAGTTCTTCTGCCAGTGTGGATCCAAAGTGTGTCAAAAGTGTCTCTGTTCATCTCAGATCTGTTCATCAAGCCAGCGATCTGCACCTCTTAACATGCCTTCGGGCTCAGTTTGACTTTGACCAGATCTTCCCGCTCCCGCGAAGCCTGTGACATGGACACAAAGATCACGATTAACAAAACAATGTCAGTAAAGCAACAAAATCACAGAAGGTTTAAATAGCAGGCCAGGGACAATTAGTATCTTGTTAAGATTTGATTAGAACGGTGGGACGTCAGTAAACCTCTGTAATAACACTTAACTAGAGGAAAATTGAAGCACAGCAAACACACTTAATACTAATGAAACTAATAGCTGTAGACAGTGCATGAGCAGACACACTCCAGCGCTCGCTATGCAAGTCACACATGCTTTATTACGATAGCTATCAGAGCAAACACAAACACACGCTCACAGAAACACAGACGCATACACACACACGTGCATGCACGGCTGCAATAAATCTGCGCTGTAAATGCTCTCGGCTTTGCAAATGTTGAGGTTTTACATTCATTTCTCCTCATATTAAATGCCTGCTTTGGATCCACCACCATGGTCCAGGGTCCCAGCGTACAGATGGAAAATTCCTATTCAATATCCAAATTTCTAACCAGCCGCACTCCTCCTGCACCATGCTTACATAATACAAGCAATAACGACCTCCATCCAGCGGAGGAAAACACTCAAGTAACTCTTCTTTATTACTATTCTTATGAACTATTTTGGTGTATTTATGCTTGAGGATTACTGAAATGGAATACTTGTGCTGTTTTTAATTAAATTTGCAATAAACCCGTACTTTTTAGTCAATACACGTTTAGTTAGATCTTCAAAATCCTTGTTCCGTATCTCAACGATCTCTCTTCTGTCATCCAGCCAGTGACTGTAGACTAGACATCAATCACATGGTCTCAGTTTAACATCCAATCATTTCAGTGAGGTTCATCCATATAGAAATCAACCTTCAAGAATAATAACCTGTAGTGACCTTCTCATGTTATGCATTGTTTTTAACGCTAGACTGATCCTTATTATTACTATAAGATGTATGTTATATACACCGATCAGGCATAACATTATGAACACTGAGAGGTGACGTGAATAACACTGATCATCATGGCACCTGTTAGTGGGTGGGATATATTAGGCAGCAAGTGAACATTTTGTCCTCAAAGTTGATGTGTTAGAAGCAGGAAAAATGGGCAAGTATAAGGATTTGAGCGAGTTTGACAAGAACCAAATTGTGATGGCTAGATAACTGGATCAGAGCATCTCCAAAACTGCAGCTCTTGTGGGGTGTTCCCGGTCTGCAGTGGTCAGTATCTGTCAAAAGTGATCCTTTAAGTCCTGTAAGTTGCAAGGTGGAGACCATGGACCTCACAACTTACAGGACTTAAAGGATCTGCTGCTAACATCTTGGTGCCAGATACCACAGCACACCTTCAGGGATCTAGTGGAGTCCATGCCTTGATAGGTCAGGGCTGTTTTACCAGCAAAAGGGGGATCAAGACAATATTAAGCAGGAGGTCATAATGTTATGCCTGATAGGTGTAATATAAAACGAGGATGATCGTGTCCCTGACCCCACCTCAGTAAAATGCTTCAATATGCTCTGATAAATAAAGGCTAATGTCTTTTTTTTTGCTTCCCTGGAAGGAATGCAGATACATGTCAAGAGCTTGAGTCTGAGTGTTAACATCAAAGGTCAGAATGAAGAAAAAGTCTGATCTCTTTCAATTTAACCATGGCGTGGTTGTTGGTATCAGATGGACTGGTTTGAGTGTTTCAGAAACTGCTGATCTTCTGGGATTTTGACACACTACAGTCTCTAGAGTTTACACAGAATGGTGTGAAAAACAGGAAACAACCTGTAAGCAGAGGGTCTGCAGCTGAAACAGCTTATTAATGAGAGAGATCAGCGGAGAATGAGCAGACTGGACTTCCTGTCAGCTGATTGGATAACTGCATAAATTAACAGGTGTTTCTATTAAAGTGAATGGAGAGTGTATATACATATACACTGACCAGGCATAACATTATATTGTGCCTAATATATACCTATATATACTGCCTAATATTGTTTTGGTCCCTCTTTTGCTGCCAAAACAGCCCTGACCCATCATGCACTGTGTATTCTGACACCTTTCTATCAGAACCAGCATTAACTTCTTCAGCAATTTGAGCAACAGTAGCTCGTCTGTTGGATCAGATCACACGGACCAGCCTTCACTCCCCACGTGCATCATTGAGTCTTGGCTGCCCATGACCCTGTCGCCGGTTCACCACTGTTCCTTCCTTGGACCACTTTTGATAGATACTGACCACTGCAGACCGGGAACACCCCACAAGAGCTGCAGTTTTGGAGATGCTCTGATCCAGTGGTCTAGCCATCACAATTTGGTCCTTGTCAAACTCTCTCAAATCCTTACACTTGTCCATTTTTCCAGCTTCTAACATCAACTTTGAGGACAAAATGTTCACTTGCTGCCTAATATATCCCACCCACTAACAGGTGCCATGATGAGGAGATCATCAGTGTCATTCACGTCACCTCTCACTGCTCATAATGTTATGCCTGATCAGTGTATTTGAATGACTTCCGCCTCTGTCTCCAACATACTCGTACACCACTTACCCTTTAACCTTCGAACTCTTTTTCCCTGGTTGTCGTGATTCCTGAGAAGAGGCGGGGTCTCGCGGCTCGGCCGGTTGATCTGCGTCTTGATTGGACGCTGCTCCGGCAGGGGCGGGGCCAGAAGATGGTGAAGCAGAGCTGGCCTTCAGGGTTTTCTGTAGGTTGGACACCTAAATGAAAGGACGGATATAAGAACGTAAGAAGGGCTTGGTGTTCAAACACGGAAAAATAATAATAAGACAAAATGTCCTTTAACTGACTAATCCCTTTAATTGAATTTAGGACTTAAATTGGCTGGCTTCAGAGAATAAGCGGGTTATATAATACAGAAGTGCTGGAGTTTATCACAAACACATTGACTTTAGGATTTCTTTACATCAGCTTGTTACACACCAGGTCTAATGTGCATCCTGGAAGCGATTCAAACGCAATACTGAAGGCTTTAGCAGACTTTAGTGGTGGAAAAATTCGTTCTACAATAACTGTGCGTCCGAAGATCGAATTACGTTCGAACAACAAATTTAATTGTTGCGAAGAATATGCACAGCAGGGCTGTGACTCCTTCTGTTGTGCTCAGTACATTATTCACCATCAAAAACTCCCACCATAGCAAATATGTGCAGAACGCATGAAGTTAATAACGTTACTCGAAGATCAACCGCGACTCGGAGCAGGAAAAAGTGCTTACTGAAAAGGTCCTTCTCTTACTGGTTTTAGCTTTCCTTTGGGGTGAAATGTCTGTATGTGCTGATATAGTGCCGGAAAAAGCAAGTTTATTGCCATACCTTCATATACTCAGCTCAAGAGAGTGCAATTTTCAGCATAGTTGAGAACTGTATTTGAAATTTGACGCTTCCATCAATTACTTTTGTGTAATTTGACATTTTTAATATAAAAAAAAAATCCACTCAGATGGAAACACATCAAGAGTCGTAAACATACTAAAAGATTACTCCTGACCATGAAGCTGTGATATGATGCTGAGCTGCTGGGTGGAAACAAGCTGTCTGCTAGTGAAGGATCTTTTATACTGGAAAATAAATAGGGCTCTCTAGATCCATGCAGCTACATTTCAATATGGCATGTAATTATCTTCGGGGAGGGAAAACATAAGTCAGTCAGACGCTCCAAATAAAACAGCCAAATTAAACACGCCTAGCGAAACACTGACAGTTCGACTGAATCAAAGCTTTTTTAGCGATTTTCCGTTAGGACAGTGCTGTAGATCCCGTGATTATTTGAATGCAGTATTAAGAGTCTCCTGTTAAAAGTAAGCACTGCAGATATAGTTGTCAGAATGTAGCACTTTCCTTTACCTTTATAAATAAAGCATGGCTCTGAATTCCTTCAGGGTCTGCAGTTTATAACTGCTCTCGCGTCAGGTCAGTCCAAAACATATCCAATTTATTACACCCACACACTCACTGACCTCAGTCTCCACTTGCACTTTGACCTTCAGCTGGCCCTCCCTGTACTGATTAGCTCTGGAGACTTGCTCCTCGATTCCACACAACACCGCCTCGCATCCGGCACACCTGACAGAGCCGAGGAGACCACACACTGTGCATTACAACACTTTTCATAACCCCCCCAACACACACACACACACAAACACACACACACACACACACACAGTGTTTCTAGACACAGATCAGACATACATATACAAAGTCTCTATTTCTCTCTTCCTCACACACAGACGCACAAACTCTAGACACAGATAAGACATAAGTGTATACACACACACACACTTTCTAGAAACAGATCGGACATACACACAAAGCAACACATGTGGTTTGTAGACAAAGAGCAGACACATGCATACAAAATCTCTCTCTCTCTTGCTCACTTGCGCGCACACACACAAACTCTAGACACACATCAAACCTACACACACACATCACACAAACACACTGCCAGACTTCCTAGAAACAGATCACACACAGCAGTCTTTCCCTTGCTCACATACACACAAAACTCTAGAGACACAGATCAGACATACACACACAGCCACACACACAGATCAGACACAAAGACACACAGCGACACACACACAGTCTAGAAACAGATCCCATAAAAAAAACACACAGTTTTTGACTAAGATCAGGCATAAACATACAGAGTAACACACACACGTACCACTCCTGTAGCGTGCTGGCGATGTTCGGCAGCTCGTTAGGACCGAGGTCGCGGCCCACGCTGAAGTCCACCTCCACCTGCTGGTTGCGCTGGTCCAGTTTGCCGTGGATGATGTCGCAGTAGACGGCTTCGATGAGCAGGTCCTCCAGCTCACGCACATTCTTCAGCTCCAACTGCTGGAGCAGCAGCGAGTAGGGCAGACACTGGAGCAAACAGACGTCTGGGTTTAAGTCAGTTTGAATTTAAGAAGCAAAAAACAGTCCGTTCTTGACATAATGACTTAGCAGAGTAGAACACAATAATTAACAGCAGCAGAGCATGAAGCTTGGAGGTGCAGCGAAAGTGTTTGAATATGAATTTGGTATTATGTATTTAATAAATGTACATTTACAAATTATTTGAAATGACAGGCTTTTATATTTTGAAAATTCACAATCCTAAACACAAAATGACGTAATTCAGAAATCAGACCAAAAACAGATGCTGTCAGAGTGAACTCAGCGTTTATTAGCAATCACAGTCATCACTCCTCCATGAGGCAATGTTATGAAATATTTATGAAATATTACGCAGCTATGTTGCTGTGAATTGTCTTTGGCAAGCTTAACTAGTTAGAACTTACTGTCCACTTTAAAAGGAACACCTAAGAGCTTCAGTTATCAAACATGTGACTGTGGTGTTGTTCAACCACAGTTACCTGTTCACATACCCTTAAAATTATATTTTAAAAAAATATATAAATACATTTTATATTATATTTTATATAATCTATAAATAATTTTACCTAAATAAAATTTAATGTAATAAATTCTTAAAACAATTTAATTAAAAAAATTATTATAACAGATTCTGCATGTTGTATTTAAACCTATGACCTCAACTGTACTGAATTCTGATCACTCTGCTGCAAGAACTGGACAGATGAAGAGAGTCAGTTTACATCTGGTTCATGTCGAGGATTCTTCCTCATGTTTTCTCAGGAGCTTTTTCCTCCACAACGAAGCATGTAGTTTGCTCAAATCTCTGAAATCTATATTTCTCCAATGCCACCTTGTTAAGTAGAAATAAAAGTGAACTGAAACGTACCTTGAGGTTGGAGGCCAGACTGATGATTGACAGGTGTCGGAGCTTGTTCTTCTGGGACGGTGTAAGTTCAGGGAGCGATGCCGCTCTCTCTGAGGGGCAAAAACACAGAGACGTTATAAAATCCGGACCTGCAACACAGAATAGTCTGCTTCTCCTGACCTGACTATAGAGTTAGATTTCATATTCAGAGCAATAGTGAGCTGGACTGAGAAGCTTTCCAGAGTCTGACAGAGCAGAACCGACAAAGTCAAAGCTTTTTCTTGCCATTTTTCTGCTTACCTTTGTAGTCAGAGTAGGTTCCGTAGGCAAAGAGATTGAGGAGCTGATAGACGGGAGCATGAGGACCTGTCTCCAGCTGTGTCGAGAGGAGGGAGAGAGAGAGAGAGAGAGAGAGAGAGAGCGAAAGAGAGAGACAGAGTGAGACACACAGAGAGAGACAGAGAGAGAGAGACAGAGGCAGACAGAGAGAGTGAAAGAGAGACAGACAGAGTCAGAGAGGGGGGGGGGAGTAAGAGAGAGATAAGAAGGTCTGAAGGAAATGAAACAGATGATGTATGCTACAGTGTGACTGCACTTCAAAACTGTTGGTTATAAGTGATAGTTTGAGAGTACAGGACACCACCTCAGACTGGCAATCTTCCGAAAATAAGCAGAAAATGAATAATACAGTCAGTGAGTTGTATTCTGAGCTTCAAAGCCATTTCAACAATACACAATATGTATCATGATACTGCGCATTAACTGTCCAGTGGTGTTACTTTCAAAAATAAAATAAATAAAAATAAATATAAAAAGTCTAGTAATACTTCAATAAATGCCACAAAATATATGTATTTAATTTTCTTTTTATATATACACACATATATATATATATATATATATATATATATATATATATGTACAATTAAAACAAAAGATAAAGTAGCACATTTCCACACCACATCATCTGCTTCAAGTTGGTTTGTAATTTATTTCCTTTTTTTAAATTATTATTATTTTTTCTTTTTTTAAATATATCACAGTATGCCAGGAGAGCACACTGGGGCATACTTTATCTTCATGCTATCTGTATTATACTGTCATAAATCCTGTAGTTTCATTTTTACCACAATATTTTTTCCAACCCTTAAAAAAAAGAAAAAGAAAAAAGAAACCCTGATTAGTTTAAAAAATATTGGCACCCCTACTACAATTTGAAGTGTCTGAAAGCCAGAGGAAGATTGCTTTCACTGATTTATCCGTCTAGTGAGAATTGTTGTTATAGGAAAATAATCTAAAGCAGGGTAATATGATACAGCAGAGTGGTGTAGTACAGCAGGGTGGTCTGGTACAGCAGGGTGGTCTGGTACAGCAGGGGGGTGTGGTACAGCAGGGGGGTGTGGTACAGCAGGGGGGTGTGGTACAGCAGGTTGGTGTGGTACAGCAGGTTGGTGTGGTACAGCAGGGGGGTGTGGTACAGCAGGGTGGTCTGGTACAGCAGGGTGGTCTGGTACAGCAGGGTGGTCTGGTACAGCAGGGTGGTCTGGTACAGCAGGGTGGTCTGGTACAGCAGGGTGGTGTGGTACAGCAGGGTGGTGTGGTACAGCAGGGGGGTGTGGTACAGCAGGTTGGTGTGGTACAGCAGGTTGGTGTGGTACAGCAGGTTGGTGTGGTACAGCAGGGGGGTGTGGTACAGCAGGTTGGTGTGGTACAGCAGGTTGGTGTGGTACAGCAGGGGGGTGTGGTACAGCAGGGGGGTGTGGTACAGCAGGTTGGTGTGGTACAGCAGGTTGGTGTGGTGCAGCAGGGGGGTGTGGTACAGCAGGGGGGTGTAGTACAGCAGGGGGGTGTGGTACAGCAGGAGGGTGTGGTACAGCAGGTTGGTGTGGTACAGCAGGGGGGGGTGGTACAGCAGGGGGGTGTGGTACAGCAGGGGGGTGTGGTACAGCAGGGGGGTGTGGTACAGCAGGTTGGTGTGGTACAGCAGGGGGGTGTGGTACAGCAGGGGGGTGTGGTACAGCAGGGGGGTCTGGTACAGCAGGGGGGTCTGGTACAGCAGGGGGGTCTGGTACAGCAGGGGGGTGTAGTACAGCAGGGGGGTGTGGTACAGCAGGGGGGTGTGGTACAGCAGGGGGGGTGGTACAGCAGGGGGGGTGGTACAGCAGGGGGGGGTGGTACAGCAGGGGGGGGTGGTACAGCAGGGGGGTGTGGTACAGCAGGGGGGTCTGGTACAGCAGGGGGGTGTAGTACAGCAGGTTGGTGTAGTACAGCAGGGGGGTGTGGTACAGCAGGGGGGGTGGTACAGCAGGGGGGTGTGGTACAGCAGGTTGGTGTAGTACAGCAGGGGGGTGTGGTACAGCAGGGGGGGTGGTACAGCAGGGGGGTGTGGTACAGCAGGGGGGTGTAGTACAGCAGGTTGGTGTAGTACAGCAGGGGGGTGTGGTACAGCAGGGGGGGTGGTACAGCAGGGGGGTGTGGTACAGCAGGGGGGTCTGGTACAGCAGGGGGGTCTGGTACAGCAGGGGGGTCTGGTACAGCAGGGGGGTGTGGTACAGCAGGGGGGTGTGGTACAGCAGGGGGGGTGGTACAGCAGGGGGGGGTGGTACAGCAGGGGGGGGTGGTACAGCAGGGGGGGGTGGTACAGCAGGGGGGTGTGGTACAGCAGGGGGGTGTAGTACAGCAGGTTGGTGTAGTACAGCAGGGGGGTGTGGTACAGCAGGGGGGGTGGTACAGCAGGGGGGGGTGGTACAGCAGGGGGGGGTGGTACAGCAGGGGGGTGTAGTACAGCAGGGGGGTGTAGTACAGCAGGGGGGTGTGGTACAGCAGGAGGGTGTGGTACAGCAGGTTGGTGTGGTACAGCAGGGGGGGGTGGTACAGCAGGGGGGTGTGGTACAGCAGGGGGGTGTGGTACAGCAGGGGGGTGTGGTACAGCAGGTTGGTGTAGTACAGCAGGGGGGTGTGGTACAGCAGGGGGGTGTGGTACAGCAGGGGGGTGTGGTACAGCAGGGGGGTCTGGTACAGCAGGGGGGTCTGGTACAGCAGGGGGGTCTGGTACAGCAGGGGGGTGTAGTACAGCAGGGGGGTGTGGTACAGCAGGGGGGTGTGGTACAGCAGGGGGGGTGGTACAGCAGGGGGGGGTGGTACAGCAGGGGGGGGTGGTACAGCAGGGGGGGGTGGTACAGCAGGGGGGGGTGGTACAGCAGGGGGGTGTGGTACAGCAGGGGGGTCTGGTACAGCAGGGGGGTGTAGTACAGCAGGTTGGTGTGGTACAGCAGGGGGGTGTGGTACAGCAGGGGGGGGTGGTACAGCAGGGGGGGGTGGTACAGCAGGGGGGGGTGGTACAGCAGGGGGGGGTGGTACAGCAGGGGGGGGTGGTACAGCAGGGGGGTGTGATACAGCAGGGGGGTGTGATACAGCAGGGGGGTCTGGTACAGCAGGGTGGTCTGGTACAGCAGGGTGGTCTGGTACAGCAGGGTGGTCTGGTACAGCAGGGTGGTGTGGTACAGCAGCGTGGTCTGGTACAGCAGGGTGGTGTGATACATCAGGGTGGTGTAGTACAGCAGGGTGGTGTAGTACAGCAGGGTGGTCTGGTACAGCAGGGTGGTGTAGTACAGCAGGGTGGTGTAGTACAGCAGGGTGGTCTGGTACAGCAGGGTGGTCTGGTACAGCAGGGTGGTCTGGTACAGCAGGGTGGTCTGGTACAGCAGGGTGGTGTGATACATCAGGGTGGTGTAGTACAGCAGGGTGGTGTAGTACAGCAGGGTGGTCTGGTACAGCAGGGTGGTCTGGTACAGCAGGGTGGTCTGGTACAGCAGGGTGGTGTAGTACAGCAGGGTGGTGTAGTACAGCAGGGTGGTGTAGTACAGCAGGGTGGTCTGGTACAGCAGGGTGGTGTAGTACAGCAGGGTGGTGTAGTACAGCAGGGTGGTGTAGTACAGCAGGGTGGTCTGGTACAGCAGGGTGGTGTAGTACAGCAGGGTGGTGTAGTACAGCAGGGTGATACTCCCTGACATTAAGCAGCTTGGTTTATGTTGAACACCAGCAGCTGCACACGTGTGGAAGCAGCAGTCATGCGAGTGGCACTTGTACTCACACCTTCGCTTTTTTGTTTCCGAGCCCAACAGTGATTTTAATGATGTCACACACTGACGAGCTCCGTCTCAATTAAAACTTTCCGCTGTCGTCATGTTCGATTCAGGAGACTGGTACAGAAAACAGACCTTGTGGTATGTCTGAAGGTGACAGATGAAGTTTTTAAAATTTAAACACAACTGGACCAGCTAGTGTTAGGACTTCTAGGGTAGGCCATAAATATGTGATTTGAGACACAGCACTAGCTGGTTTAGCAAAGGAAAGGGAAATATATCCTTTTGGGGGTTTTTTTGTCACTAAATTACAGTGCTGTGTATCTGGTTTGTGATGAAGATGAAATTTGTGTGAAATAACTTCGAAATAACTTCGAAAAACTAACAGATTGAGAATTTCTATCACGTCTCCATTTATAAAATCAAGCAATCCCTTGTGTCGTCGTGAATGCCAGAGCTGCTATTTTACTCCGGAAAATACTGCTGAAAGAAATGTACTGTTAATGATTTTCAGCTCAAGTAATACAGCCTGTAATAGTCTGGGATGTTATTTAGTTACAGCAAGAGAGATTTTTAAAAAAGAGAGAGTTCTCGCCATTCTCAGTGCACAGAGCAGGAATGCTGTCGTAATCTTTAAGAAGGACAAATCCACTGTATAGGACTAAAGCTGCCTAGAAACACTAGGTTTGGTATTAGGAGTGTGTGGTGTTCAGGAGATACACAGATGATATGCATCAGATGCTGCATTTTGGTAGCAAAGGGTTAAATTCTAAATGTGTCTCTTTTAAATGTTGTATCTGTTATTTCTGATCGTAATTTTATTTCTTATCTCCTGTGTGGATTTTTATACAATAATAGTGGAAGCTGTGGCGTAGTCGAGCACGGTTTTGTAAATGGAGGGCGGAGCTGAAGGAAGGTAAGTGGAATCACACACCTGTGCTTTAGTGAGCAGCAGCAGAGATAAAAAAAAGGGAGAGAAGTACAAGGAGAGAGAGAGAGAGAGAGAGAGCTGAGTGTATGTGTGTGCAGTTAAATAGTGGCCATGTCCACACTAATACATTTTAGTTTAAAAGCATATATTTTTCTGTCCCTTTTTGGCCTTCCATTCACACGGAGACGCTGTTTTTAGTCAATAAAAAGGTATCTTTTTTTAAAACACTCTCCAATTTGAAAACACCGTTTTCGTGACGCAGTGTGGACTGGGAAAACGGAGGCTTTCGATAACGATGACGTATTTTTAGTCATGTCATGCAGTCTTCTGACCAATTCAGCATACATTCAGAATACATTCTTGCTCTCTTTTGCAGCTTTCGCAGCAACTCCACCTCACTGTCTGTCCATTTAAAAAGCTCTGTGCTTTTCCTCAACATATTGCTGTGATGTTTCAAAGAGCCAGAAAGTAAATAAACACCAGGAGGAAATGACCCAGGTTTAACTCGTACATAGTACAGGGACCATTACATTGGATGATCAACTTTTGGGAAACGACTGACAACAATAACGTGAACGCAAAGCATTTTTACAAAAACATCATTTTCAAATTTATCCTGATTAGCATAGATGTAACCTCTGAAAAGCAAACCTCAAATAAAACACCTTTTTTGATTTCACAAGCCTGCCTCAAATTCCCTATTTCCCACAAACTTGGCTACAATAATCATAACCATTTGGTTATTTTATTTTTTTGCCTGGCCTAAGAGTACACAGAACTCATTACCACTTGGTAATACTGCTGGTTCATCACTATTACAGCAACATTAAGTCCACTCTTAATGAAGTACTCTCTGAAAGTTTCTCAAGTCACTTACACAACTTTATCAATGTCACCTAGGACATCTGCTCCAAAGCCTCAAAGATGTAACAGATGAGGCGGACAGGCAAGACCTTAAACACCAATGTGTACAGCGCATACACGACTGCACCCTTGTTTTTATGCGCATCATGAAAGCAGAGAAAATCGATCGCGCAAGTGTTTGTACCAAGTGATGGATAAACAATGAACTACCTCTCGAACGTTTGGCAGCTCCAGTATGTCTGAGAAAACATAAAGCCCCGGAGTCTCCAACAGTGAACTGATGGCCTGAGCCAAGGCTGAACCCGACAGAGACAGCAGCTGATCCACCTCCATCTGTAAGAGAGAGAGAGAGAGAGAGAGAGAGAGAGAGAGAGAGAGAGAGAGAGAGAGACACAGAGAGAGAGACACAGAGAGAGAGACAAAGAGACAGTGAGAGAGTGAGAGAGAGAGACAGACAGAAAGACAGAGGGAGAGAGAGAGATGAATTCATACTGTGTGATTACAGAACTGCATTACTATGCTTTCTCGTCATGCTTCATGAGATAATCACAACAAAATATCAAATTTATAGAACACTTCAGATTATATGATGAAGATCCTGAGATTAAAGAAAACATTTACGCTTTGCGCTCATCAGTAATTGGTGTGATCTAGGCTTGTGCGGGAAAAGCTGTGTAGACAGAAAGATTCTTCATAATGAGCTTGAGGTAATATTTGTTTTCTGTCCATTAGCATGTTTTGTTATTGACAGTAGCATACTTGGAGCTGCCCCATGAGCTTTGCATCATCAGTAGCCATCGTCATGTTAGTGGTTTTGGCAACACTAGTGTTTAAACACTATTTTAAACAAATATTTTGGACATTACCACTCTCTTTGGTAGCTAATTTGGCCACTGGTGAGCATTATGTGTGAGCATTATGCCTAAAGAGTGTTACAACACTCACTACTGCTCAGACTTTAGGTATTTAGGCTCCAGTCCTGGTCACAGCACGTCAGAGTTTAGCATTTCTCCTTGTATAAAACAACTAAGTGAATCCATAAGGCAATTATCAAGAGCTCAAGGCGCTTCATGACTGAAGTCTTGCTCTACTCATGAAATGTGTGCAGTCAGGTGTCCAAATGTCGAAACCTGTCACAACACTTCACAAGTGAATACGGTCTGATTGTGTCTGGATTGGCAGTCTGGGTGGCTACACCAAGACAAACAGCTTGTCTTGAATCTGATTGATCAGATGTTGATTAATTCCTCTAAGAGCAATTCTGACTGTAATACAAATCACATTCTAGTGTATCACTTTAATAGTAACTCATCCACAAGGACTTTTATGGCAACTTACAATTGCTCATATGGTGAGGTTTTCTGTAAGGAGAATTACACCGATCAGCCATAACATTAAAACCACTGACAAGAGTTAATGCACTGTCACCTTCCCAGGATAGCCAGCATGAACTTTTTAGGCAGTTTGTGCTACAGTAGCTCTTCTGCAGGATTTGGACCACACAGACTAGCCTTTGCAGTGAGCACTTTGTCACTAGTTCACTTCTTTAGAGCACTATTGGTAGGTACTGTCCACTGCATACCGGGATCACTCCACAAGACCTGCTACTTTGGAGATGCTCTAACTGACATGTCTAGCCATCACAATTTGCCCCTTGTCTTATGAAGCCTCTTAGATCCTTACATTTGTACCTTTTTTCACCATCTTTGAAACCTGATTGTTTACTTACTGTCTATATAATCATACCCCCTAACAGGTGCCACTGTAACGAGATAATCAATGTTACTCACGTCACCTGTCAGTGGTTTTAATGTTGTGTTACAGCTGATCAAATTTAGAAAAGGGGTCTGGTGTGTCAGCGCTTTGTAATGGTCAGTAATGTTTCTGCTACTGAAGCATCTTCAGGATAGACTTCAGTAAGAGAGAGAGAGAGAGAGAGAGAGAGAGAGAGAGAGATAGAGATAGACAGACAGACAGACAGCATGAGAGAGATAGAGAGCGAGAGAGAGACAGAGGCAGAAAGAGACACAGAGAGAGAGACAGACAGAGAAAGAGAGAGAGAGAAAGAGACAGAGAGACAGTGAGAGAGAGACAGACAGAAAAACAGAGGGAGAGAGGGAGAGAGAGAGATGAATTCATAAGATGAATAAGTTAAGAGTCAAGAGAGAGCGAGAGAGACAGAGAGACAGAGAGAGAGAGACTGTTGCAGGAATGTAAGTGTTTATATCTACAATAATATAAGTGGTCACAGGAACTAACATGCTTTCTGGACGCTATAAATAGTTAAAAGGCATGGACATGTTCATCAGGAAATTAAAATTAGACGAGGTGTGAGAGGAGAAGAATGAAACACTTCGAGACTGGAAAAAGAATCAAACTTCCGGGCAGTAACCGGAACTCCACTTCGTGTCCAGACCACCTCACCCTGGTGTTGATTACTTTCCTAAAACAGCACACACCCAGGCTGTGTCTGATTCCTTACGAAACATGTAATGACAGCACGGATTACACAACTGCACGGTGTTCATCAGGGTTACATCCCAAATATGAGTACAACAACATTAACGATGGAACAGTATAGAGACTGTCATGAACACTAAGAGTAAAGAAAATATGATGTGTTTTTAATTTATTTTTGCAGAGTGACTTGCATAAGTGCCCCCTAGCACGAGCAGTTAGCTTTCTACAAAACAGCTAAAGGCATTTTAAACACACCGCAACGTTTGAATTAGAAGAAACAGACATCTCTCGTGATCGCTGCATTTCACTAAATGATCAGAGATCCCTGAGCTGATCCTCTAACTAAAGCCGTTAGCTTGTTGATTAGCCTAGCTAGTCAGCATGGAAGCACAGCATCGAGGCCGGACTTCACGTGTAATGTTTAACAAACTTGATTTAATGCGTGTTTAATGTGAATTCGCCCAGCACAGTTTGTCCTGCCCGGTTCTTCACGTTAGACAGAAAGTAAATAAATGCCTTTACCGTTTTATTGTCAGAAAGTAAGGTAAGATCGCGTCTTCTCCTCTTTTGCAGGCTCCGTGACACTTCCGCTAGTTTACGTCGACAACAAAACAACGCCTTCTCTGATTGGACACGGAGAAGAAAGCGGAAGACGAACAGCGCCGGGAACCAATCAGTTAGCCGGAAAGAGCAAGTAGCAAGACATAGGGGAGGTGCGCGGCCATGGAAACAGGCTGGATCCCAAATAACGACCCTCTCTATTGGAATACACTAGATAGGGTGTTGTGATAGTGGTTTCCTCATATGAATGACAAGCCATTTGGAACGCCGTATATAAAATACAATAATAACTGGTTAATTGTAGACAAATCTTTCCTTTTTTAAATTCTTTACGTAACATCACTAACAAACACAGTACAGTACAAAAAAACGGCTAGGTTGGTAGGGGATTTGGGGGGGGGGGCAAAGGGAGGAGAGCTTGCAACTAATGTTTGGAATGGATCTGTCCTCAAAATACAAAAGGAAAGGTCTCCAAACTTTAAAAAATCTGTTAATCGAGCCGTGTATGGAGTTTCTCTAACTTTAAATATGCCATGACACCTTCTACCCACTTGATGTGTGTTGGTGGTTTGTTTGACTCCCAGTGTAGGAGTATAAGTCGTCAGGCCAACAAAGAAGAGAAAGCCAATGCACCGATTGACCTGGATGGTAGTAAGAGCTTCTCAGAAGTCACACCAAATATTGCTATAATCGGATCCGGTTCTATCTCCTTTTCACAAATATATGAAAATGTCTCAAACATAGAAGACCAAAATGGTCTTAGAGCTGGACATGTCCAGAACTTATGACCCAAAGTAGCCTCACCTCTGTGACATCTACAACATGTCGGGTCTATTTCTGGGAATATTCTTGTCAGTGTACTTCTAGAAAAGTGTAGCCTATGAATTATCATAAATTGTAGTAGTCCCTGTCTGACAAAAAAAGATGTGGAATGAATTCGCTTAACTGCTGACTGCCAGACTGTCTCTGGGACTACACTTCCAAAGTCCTCTTCACACTGTTTCTTTAAAAAAAATTGTAAAACCTCAAACATTGTAAAACCTGTTCAAACGAAATAAAACTACTGCCCTGAAAGAAATCCCTTACAAATCCATACATAATCCAAATGGAACTGAATTGAAGTAATGAGTAAAAACTGATACTGCACTGAACTCAATGACTGTACATACAGTATACAGTCACTGTAGTTGAACCCTGTAAAACAGCAAGTTAATTAAAGAGCAGAATGGACAAAATTTCCTGACGAAAGTCTAAGAAGAGCTTAGTCAGTGTCTGAGACAGATGAACATCCTCATTTTAATTTATCAGGAATTTTAATGTTTTGATGCTTCAGAGGAAACAACATGATAATGATCTGCAAAGGATGTGAGAGAGCAGCATTTCACAACCTGTGGAAATAATTACAGGTACACTATTAGCTAGCTAGGTGGGGTTTTTTTTGTTGTTTTTTTTTGTTGTAGTTGTAGCGGCATTGTATAATAGGACAAAACCTGAATAACAAAAAATTGTGATTCCGGTTTATGTTAAATCTCAGATGCTTTAAAGATTTTTTCCCCAAAATGTTTATTTTATTCTTTAAAACTGCAGACACTGTATGTAAATTCAATAAATTATGCATTTCATACTTTGTACTAAATGTTTACAATACTCTGCACTCTTTTCCAAACCTGGAATCATGATTATGGCAAAGACAGGGATAACAAATCTAATCCAATAAAAGAAAAAAGAAAAAAAGGATTCCTGGACACAGAAAAATAAAAAGATTTACAGCATTTTTAAATCCAGTGACATACAGAATTGCTTTTTAGTCACTATCAACAACATCCTCATGTTAGTACAAATAGTTCACACAAACCACACAAATCCAGCGCTGTTTTGTTTTCCCCCTCCTGTTCACTATATCAACACAAAAAAGCTGATGTAGCACTTCTGGCTTCATTGCTACAAACTTTATCTGTCTGCCCAAAATCTGTCCAAAGTTTACCCTAATCAGTTTCGCAACCTTTATTTACAGAAGAACTGAAATTCTGTCAAATCAGTTTATTTTGTGAAGGATAAGCACAAAGGTACAAAAGAACACATTGAAAAGTATACAAACATGACATTTTTCTACAAAAAAAAAAAAAATAGATTCAGTGTTTTATCAGAGTAAAAAAATTGTTTCCTATCTTTAATGGCACAGTGAATCAGTTTACAGCAATGGCATCCATCTCACAGATGTGTTTGTAGATGTGGTCACAAGGAACATCGTACCATGATTTGGAGTGAGAATTCAGTACGGCACAGTCCTCACCGTGAAGCCCTCCAGACTGGTGGTTATTGGGTTCTCCGTCCCATTCATTCCAGTACCTGGAAGAAGCAACAGAGAGCTCAGGGTATAAAGAAAAAACATCTCTCTCTCTCTCTCTCTCTCTCTCTCTCTCTCTCTCTCTCTCTCTCTCTCTCTCTCTCTCTCTCTCTCTCTCTCTCTCTCTCTCTCTCCTCTATTCAGTACTGTTTGTACTGTGTCATAGGTGCATTGAATTGGGAACAAATGTGAGGTGGATTTTTCAGTCAACTTGATCTGGCAGCAAATACACTGAAATCTAACCATGTCTTTGGCATTTTGTTAATTGGTAACTATTATCAGTTGAAGGTATATTTAGTATGTTCAGCTGTACTGATATTCAGTATAACCAGTATGTTCAGCTGTACTGATATTCAGTATAACCAGTATGTTCAGCTGTACTGATATTCAGTATGTTTAGCTGTACTGATATTCAGTATAACCAGTATGTTCAGCTGTACTGATATTCAGTATGTTCAGCTGAACTGATATTCAGTATAACCAGCAGAATATTCAGCTGTACTGATATTCAGTATAACCAGCAGTATATTCAGCTGTACTGATATTCAGTATAACCAGCAGTATATTCAGCTGTACTGATATTCAGTATAACCAGCAGTATATTCAGTTGTACTGGTATTCAGTATAACCAGCAGTATATTCAGTTGTACTGATATTCAGTATAACCAGCAGTATGTTCAGCTGTACTGATATTCAGTATAACCAGCAGTATGTTCAGCTGTACTGATATTCAGTATAACCAGCAGTATAGTCAGCTGTACTGATATTCAGTATAACCAGCAGTATATTCAGCTGTACTGATATTCAGTATAACCAGCAGTATGTTCAGCTGTACTGATATTCAGTATAACCAGCAGTATGTTCAGCTGTACTGATATTCAGTATAACCAGCAGTATGTTCAGCTGTACTGATATTCAGTATAACCAGCAGTATATTCAGCTGTACTGATATTCAGTATAACCAGCAGTATGTTCAGCTGTACTGATATTCAGTATAACCAGCAGTATAGTCAGCTGTACTGATATTCAGTATAACCAGCAGTATATTCAGCTGTACTGATATTCAGTATAACCAGCAGTATGTTCAGCTGTACTAATATTCAGTATAACCAGCAGTATGTTCAGCTGTACTGATATTCAGTATAACCAGCAGTATAGTCAGCTGTACTGATATTCAGTATAACCAGCAGTATAGTCAGCTGTACTGATATTCAGTATAACCAGCAGTATATTCAGCTGTACTGATATTCAGTATAACCAGCAGTATGTTCAGCTGTACTGATATTCAGTATAACCAGCAGTATGTTCAGCTGTACTGATATTCAGTATAACCAGCAGTATATTCAGCTGTACTGATATTCAGTATAACCAGCAGTATGTTCAGCTGTACTGATATTCAGTATAACCAGCAGTATAGTCAGCTGTACTGATATTCAGTATAACCAGCAGTATATTCAGCTGTGCTGATATTCAGTATAACCAGCAGTATGTTCAGCTGTACTGATATTCAGTGTAACCAGCAGTATAGTCAGCTGTACTGATATTCAGTATAACCAGCAGTATATTCAGTATGTTCAGCTGTACTGATATTCAGTATAACCAGCAGTATATTCAGCTGTACTAATATTCAGTATAACCAGCAGTATATTCAGCTGTACTAATATTCAGTATAACCAGCAGTATGTTCAGCTGTGCTGATATTCAGTATAACCAGCAGTATATTCAGCTGTACTAATATTCAGTATAACCAGCAGTATATTCAGCTGTACTAATATTCAGTATAACCAGCAGTATGTTCAGCTGTACTAATATTCAGTATAACCAGCAGTATATTCAGTTGTTCTGATATTCAGTATAACCACCAGTATACTCAGAATGCCCAGCTGTACTGATATTCAGTATAACCAGCAGTATATTCAGTATGTTCAGCTGTACTGATATTCAGTATAACCAGCAGTATATTCAGTATAACCAGCAGTATATTCAGTATGTTCAGCTGTACTGATATTCAGTATAACCAGCAGTATATTCAGTATAACCAGCAGTACATTCAGTATGTTCAGCTGTACTGATATTCAGTATAACTGCACTAATGCTTGTGTTATATTCCTGAAGTGAAAAAAGTATGTCAGGCATGTTATTTGCCTGATCATTTGCTCCCAAATGTAATAATGTGCTCTATAGAATAGTCATAATAACAATAACTTATATAGCAAATACTATATTTTATCATAAAAATGTTGACTATTTTTTTATGATCAATGTTGACTAATATTTATGTTACTGACTCATTCAGGGTGTATTCCTGACTCGTACCCTGATTAGCATGATGATGACCTTTACACATTGCTTTACTAATATTACAAATATTCAAAAAACAATATTCATTAGCTGAAGTGAAGTTTGTTAGATGACCAGATGTCAGGTTCAAGAAATCAGCAGGACTGTAGACATGTCCAGAGAGAGACCTTACCTATAGTTTAAACCGAGCTGTTAGCCTGTATGTATAGAAGAGGAATGCTTGCTAGGTAAAAGATGTGTTCCTATAATCAAGCTGACTCCTCGGGTCATCTAACAAACATCACTCGAGCTAATGAAGTATTGGAAAGGACATTACAGTGCTAGTTCCCTCAAGGGGAAGTCGATGAGGGTGACAAAATCCCATTGATATACTGCATGTAATAAACTCCCCTTGACTGCATTGATCCAGTGCACCTTTGTTTCAAAGTAGTGGCTCAGACAAAAGTTTCAGTAGATTTTTTTGGTTTTGCTTCCACACTTTTGTGTGTGTGTGTTTATTAATGTACAGTCAAGACCATGAATTTTGCAGAAACTGCAAAATGTTAATAATGAAAAGTAATGCTCAAAAGTTTACACCCCCTCGACTCTTAATTTATTGTGTTGCCTTCTTGAGCATTAGCAAATGTCTGCACTTTTTGAACAGTGGTCAGTGTAACTCAAGACAAACATGTAGAACTCATGAAGAACACAAAACATATCAAGTGTTTGTAAACTTTTGGTTCATTTGTGAAAATTCAGTCACAGTTGTGTCTTGTAGACTATAATATATAGCTTATATACTAGCTTATTCAGGAGATTCTGCAAGGCACATATAAACTTATGATCTCAACTGTATCATGTATGGTTTGTTTAGTTTACGCTTGTGTAGTCTTACGTTTTATTGACTGGTGTGTTGTCCACCCATTTCCACACGCCTTCTTCCTCAATGTCTGACAGGCCGATCCAGTAATAATAGTCGAACCCACTCAAACTGCGGGCTATTTTCTCCAGAGCAAGCTTCATGGAAATAAAAGAAAGAAAGAGAGAAGATGTATGCATATTAAGGTATATTATGTGTATAATGGATGTTTATTAATGTGTATAAATTGTTAGCAACTACCCATACTAAAGACAAAAAATTATACAGCCCTCAGGCTGACGCTACTATATACAACCCAGAAAATTCATTCCTTTATTCCTTGTGCTGTCAAGTTGACAGTAATCTAACAAGATAGCCCTTACGCTCAGGAAATTGTTTTTTGCAACCCATTGATCTGTGCATTGGTTACTGGCATGTTTATGTTGATGTGTTCGATTATTGCTGTTTGTTAATCTATTTATTTTTATTTCTTCATTCTATTCTGATTAATAAAGTATCTTAATCTGAATCTGAAGCTGGTTTGTATAAAAGTATACACACGCATATACGTACATGTTGCTCATGTGTGTGAAGTATTGTTAGCTGGCTGTCCATAGTCGCACAGCTCTGCTTGCTCCTGATCCAGTCTAGTTTGTCATCGCTAAAGAAGTAGCACTTGTCTTTTATATGTCTCCAGCCATCAGGACACGGCATGCACTGCTTCACTGGAAGAGACAGGAAGCACAGAACATTTGTGAAATAGATGAACTGACACGTAGGCAACACAAAACCTGATCTTTTTCTAGATTTTAGCCTAGAAATATTCCTATTTCTATATTTCTAGTATATCTCAATACTAGTGGAAGAGCTAAAACGCATTCTAGAAACACAAAAAAAGGAAATAATTGACTAATCAAGAAAAAAAAAGGGCAGTGTGGTTGTCAGTGCGACTTTGGGAACACAGCACGCTTCCAGATGTTAAGTGAAGATACATTTCCACTCTGCTGCATTAATGTGCCTCAGTTGGATCGTTCTGAACTGGTACAGCGCACACTTGTATGTTTCTTACCTTCTGTTGAACAGGTCTTTCCGAGGGCTGTGTAGTCGGAGCAGAGGTGGGAGAAGCGCTCCTGCAGGGAAGACAGTTTTAGAGACTCAATCTGTGCCTCAGAGAGAGGGATTTCTGTAGACTCCATGCTGGGGGGAAGGCTGGGTTTCCTTTTAACCACTGCAAAGAGTGTGTGTGTGTGTGTGAGAGAGAGAAATAATATAATAAAAAATATATAATATAATATAATATAATATAATATAATATAATATAATATAATATAATATAATATAATATAATATAATATAATACAATACAATACAATACAATACAATACAATATAATAGAATATATGACAATTTATGTCAGTTATATTTAGTTACAGATGGATTCATGCAAATGTAATCAATTTTCTTACTTAGTTACTTACTTTGTTTGCATGACTTACAGCATGAGTGCTTAAGTTTGTTGTGAATGTTAACTGACGCAGTACACAGTACTACTTAAAAGATCCTTCCTCCAAAGCGTTATCTTACAAGCAACAAACTTACAATCACTGTAGACGTGTGTTACTTACAGAAAACAGTCAGCGCTATGTTAGCACACAACGAAATGAGCAGTGTGACGATCAGGAAAATCACCATCTGTCTCCTCATACAATCCACTCTCTTAAGAGTACCAGCTGTAACAGAGAGATATCAGTGTCAGATACCATGTGGATGAGAAAGGATGAGGTCAAGGATCTGATCATCTGCTGAATTATGAACATGGTCATTTTTTATACACACACACACACACACACACAAACCTACACAGAGGTGTCTTACCTTGTCCGTTTTGCGATGTATAGAGTATAGGTTTGTTTCCTCTGGCTGAGAGGCTATCCTCTGTGAACTCCTGTAAGCTGCTGTAGTTCTCCTCCATGATTAAATGCCAAGTTCTCTCAAGTCCTTAAACACACTCACAGTATAAATGTAATCATACAATCCTGTGTATAATCCTTTTACGAGCAATACGTCCTCCTGTTACCAAGTTTTTGATTCAAATAGACTTTCCAAGTTTAAATAAGACACTGCCTTGGGAAGGCTGGGCTTTTTTTTTACGTCTTTTCCTTTTCCTTTTGCTCCCCCTCACAATGTCCTGCCAATGTTTATGCACCTAGTCACGTTCTCCATGTGTGAGCCATGCGCCTGTGAACTCTCGCTCAGAGAGACAGCTGGGGGAGAAAGTTGTGTGTGAGAGGCTAATATTTAGGAGGAGGGCAGGAACTGGCGGGAAAAGGCAAAGGCAAAAAAAAAAAAAACCCACGGGTTGAGCAATCCTAAAAAGAATAAAATGTTCTTCCAAAAAAAAATAAATAAATAAAAATTTGGGAATTTCACAATTTTGGTTTGAGTGATAAAATTAGTGATTCAGTTATGACATGAGATCATCACTATCTTTTTTGTTTGTTCATTTATGGGTTTATAAAGACCTTTATAGCCTTCACATTCATCCTCAATGAGAGTTTGCTTGAACAAAACAAATGTTAAGATTTTCAGTGACAAACAAACCACACCACTTCATTAATCAGCAGATGATGCATCTGTACAGATTTGTACAGCTCTTTCTGTCAGTGGCATAAATAAATCCATCCACGCAGTGTCAGGAAGGGGATGAGTCCGGGTTAGATTACCTAATATTGTGCAAATACAGAAAGTCCAGTTTAAACCATGACTCAGCACATGGACATGGATAAGAAATGTAGTAATAGGGACCAAGCTGGATGGGCTTAACATGATAATGCAGTTTTCTCAGCCCTGAACATTATGTTCATATCCCCAAAAGACCAGACAATAGCTAAAAAAAGAAAACAAGAACTGCTGTGTCTTTAATATTCAATTGTTTACGCTATAAAGCGTTACCTCATGGCTGTAGATTATACTGGGGAATAAATATATTTGCTTAAAACAGACAGTTGTAAGCTGCACACTGCAGAGAGACTAACATTTATAATTTATCTCTGAGGTCATTTTATATTTATTACATGTTTGTATAAACCTACATAAGGTCCCAGGGGTTGATCTAGAAAAAAAAATAGCAAAAGTTGGAAAAGATTTATAAAGAAATTAGCATCGTGAGAGAAAAGGAAAGACATAAACAAGCTTTTGAAGATAAGGTTTATTGAGGTTTATTTGGACACGTAAAAACAGGCTTAAAAAGCACAGATGTTCAAAATGACAGAGAATGATTAACCACAAAACAGGAACCGTGTTAAACTAATAACTAATAAAAAACAAGGAACGCATGAATAGAAAGCAGGTGTAACGAACAGACGAGAGTGACAACTAATTAAGAGTCTTTAAAACAATTTCTCAATCATTGAAAATTTAAGTCATTGTTTTAGACATATAATCTTATTTCCATCTACTCAGATATCTACAGAGAAAGAGTAGAAAATATATAAAAGTTTATGTAAAGTAAAGTACCCATGTCTCTTTGGTTAACAGCCTACACATGTGCACCATATTTAAGATAATATTTTTGTTTCACTTTATACTGGTTAAGAAATGTTCTGATCTAGCATACAGCATGGTTAGACGAATACCCTTTTGGAAAAAAGGAAGTGTGTAAGTGCTCTTTGAATAAGTAAGGATGCTCGGAGCCCTTTTTGATAGAATAAAAGTATTTACATAAAATATTAAAGGTTCCCCAGAGGAACAACAGAAGAACTGAAAAGAGTTTTCTATGAAGTGCATACTAAGTGATACCTCTATCTATCTATCTATCTATCTATCTATCTATCTATCTATCTATCTATCTATCTATCTATCTATCTATCTATCTATCTATCTATCTATCCATCCATCCATCCATCCATCCATCCATCCATCCATCCATCTATCTATACATTAATATACATGACGCACACCCTTGAAGATCATTAATATTCATCAGCTTGCTAATAAGCTTCTTAAGGAAATTTGCATTTCACCACAAGCAGGTGTCCTCATTGTAATCAGGTTTCTGTATGCTCCCCTTTATCAGTTTCAAGCCAAAGCAGAAATATGATGAATTATTTTCAAATGGTTTAAATGCCTAAACCCTGAGAATATTAACCTCATTGTGCAATTCAAGATGTGTCTTTAAAAGACATCTGAAAGGTTTGAGATCATTCAGAATTCCAGGCTAGTATCATGGACTGTGAGCAGATTTGAACTCATACGAACATACTGTGACTGGGTCGATGTTTTTTCCATCCAGGTAAACTCCTGGGAATAGACTAATGGAGCAGGGCAGGGCTGAATTGTAGTTGGTTATGAAAATCTGAGTCATGATGTCTGCATCGTAGAAGGAGATCTGTTTTCTGTCACAGTCCAGATAGAGCCCTATTTTACTGGGCTTTCTCTTGACCTCAATGGGAATCTCTTTACCATTCCTACTGAGGACATATCCTTTGCCATTTACAAGCTCAAAATATATGTCTTTTGGATCTTTTGATTTGACTTTTTTGGATCTACTTTCCACTTCTGGCTTAACCCCTATACTCCAGTCTAACTTGTTCCCAACTTCTAGCTCCCAGTAGTGCTGGCCAGACTGGAAGCTCTCTTCAGAGATGACACCTGGATTGTATTCTTTGTAATAACCAGACTGTCTGTCTGCCTGCCGTATGCTTGTTTTTCCTGGTGATACCTTCAGGTATGAGTCTCCAGGATCCTTCATGCTGAAGAGCTCTGGAACTGGAGTACAAAGAAGGAGCATCACTAATGGAAATGAATAATGGACTAAAAATGCATAGTTAAACACCATGGGCTGACCATGAATAAATTCTAGCAGTTTCATTCAGCTGACAATTTCCCTGAGGAAACTGTGACATCATTCTGCAAAAATTAAGTTGGCCAGAATATACTGATTTAAATAATCTACACAGTCTTAAATTCAAAGATGTGAGTATTGTACCTGGCTTGACAGCTCCCAACATGGCTTTCCATACAAAGAACTGCAGGTGAGTCTCGTAAGGGCCAAGGAAGAAGGAGTGTGGAATCACATTAAGATCTTTAACCCATGACTTGTACCTTCAGTAGCAGGAACAACATTAATAAGTTCATTTAGATTAATTAAATGCCTGAAATAAATTCATGAATAAATCTCTAAAGGGCTTTACACACTTGAAATCATCAACTCTGGGTCACTGTAATCTCCTTAGTATTTATAATCTGATTTTTCACACCGTACATTCTTATTTGCATATTTATGGTGTCAACAACTATGACTGGATAAAAACACTGCATGAAACTTTTAATAATGGCTTGTCTTGTGCTTTCACATCAGTGAGAAAAATAGTTTTGACACTTGGCTGACATGTGAGAAAGTTACAGGTCTGTCGTTCTGCCCCTGAACAGGCATTGTCATTGTTGTTACTGTTGTCCCATTTCCACATGGATGACAAACATGGCCACCACGGATTCCAAATCCCAGCAACCACTCCCAGCGCTCCCATGTTCTGAATCACTGGACTTTTAATTTAGCTCACCTGTTTCTAATGATGTGTTTCGTTTTCCCTTTTATAAGCTCCTTTGTTTCACTTCCTCTTTGTGAGGTGTACCCTCTGTTTTACTGTTTCGTCACATTGCTAAGTCAATAAAAATTTCTCCATGGTTTCTGGTTTTGGACTTTGCCTGTTTTTTCCTGTTTTTGATTCTGTGTGCCTTAGATACTATTGTTTTGCCCCTGATTGACATCTGTCTGTTTTTTTAAAATGCTGATTTGGATTACTTATTGTGCCTGTCTGAATCTTTTTTGATATTTTTGGTTATCCCTGTTTTTGTGACTGCTCCTGCATTTTTGCCCCTACATATTTGCTGTGACTGTTTATTTTTTGTGTGACACTTTGGCTCCCATCCTCAAGCATCCTGACCCTGCCAAGTCTTTCATTGTGGAGATGGATGCCTCAGAAACTGTAGTAAGGCCGTGCTTTCAAAACATTTTGGAGAAAGGCCCAAGCTGCACCCAGTGGCCTTTCTTTCATACAAGTTGTCCCCAGCTGAGCAAAACTACAATGTCAGGGATTGAGAAATCTTGCATTGCATTGCCCTTGCATTGGAGGCATTGGCTAGAGAGATGAAATGAACATGCCTTCATGATCTTCACTGACCAAAAGTGTTTTTGCATGGCCAACTTCAGGCAAGCCAGCTGGTACACTATTTCATTCTGTCCTGGGTCCAAAAAAACCAAAGCCCATCCCACATGCACTCTCCCGACACGCAAGCCCAGGCTTTCTAACCCATTCTGCCCCAAAATGCATTATAGGCGCCAGATTGATCAGGCTATTGCACACACCAGAACATATTCAGTACCAACATCCTGTCCACACAACTCATTACATGGGCACACACATCTGTGGCCACCAGTCACCTCTGTACTGGTGGCCTCACATGCTAAAAGACATATAACATGCTGTTACTTCATGCACCAACTGGTCCATATCCAAAATCCTCCACACACTCCCAGCCGGCAAACTAGGTCTGTTGCCCACATCTCAGTAGCAATACTGTTGGTGATCAGAGACCATTTTTCTAAATCCCTTAAATTAATTCCTCTCCCCAGTCTCCCGTTGGCGTTTAGTAGGGGTGAGTTGTTATTCAACCATGTAATTCGATACTTTAGCATACCTGAAGATATAGTCAGCCACAGTGGTCCAAAATCCCCTCCAGAGTTTCATGGATAAATTAGGCATGAACATTAGCTTGACCTCAGGTTATCACACTGAATCCTAGCAAATGTTTTGGCCCTGGACCGAGGGCGAGGCTGGGAAAGGTAAAGTCTCATAGATGGAGCACTTTTTGGGGTGGATAATGTCAAGGATCCAGTTTTTATGCTGCCAACAAACACTCAATTAATTCCCAGTGACCACCAGTGCTTCCATGTCCTCAATCAGTTTTCAATTATGTGTAGTTTCCTTTTTATTAGCTCCAACCTCTGTAAGTCTGCAATGTGGCAGTTATCTTCACAGCTTTATAATCTTTTTTGGCCTTTTTTTTGACCAGTTGTTCACTGATAACCAGCTTTCTCTTTTTCAGTAAGTTCCTTAAATACTTGGAAATTTCTCATATCCAGTTTGCCTTTAACCAAGAGGTAAAGAAACGAGTGCAGGCAGGTTGGAATGGGTGGAGAAAGGTGTTGGGAGTTCTGTGATAGAAAAATATCAGTGAGAATCAAGGGGAAGGTGTACAAGACAGTGGTGAGACCGGCCATGCTGTATGGTTTAGAGACAATGTCACTGAGGAAGAGACAGGAGTCAGAGCTGGAGGTAGCAGAGCTGAAGATGTTGAGGTTCTCTTTGGGAGTGACAAGGTTGGACAGGATTAGGAATGAGTACATCAGAGGGACAGCTCATGTTGGACGTTTGGGGGACAAAGTTAGGGAGGACAGATTAAAATGGTTTGGACATGTTCAGAAGAGGGAGAGTGAGTATATTGGTAGTAGAATTTTGGACATGGAGCTGCCAGGCAGGAGGCAAAGAGGAAGGCCAAAGAGGAGGTATATGGATGTAATAAATGAGGATATGAAGCTAGTGGGTGCAAGTGTTGAGGATGCAGAGATTCAGTGTCTGTTGCTAAGCAGCCATAACATTCAAACACCACATCACAAGCACTGCTAGTCCTGCTTCAGAGCAGGGTTTCATAACCCCAGGAAAAATCTGATGCTAATCCCAATTCTAAATTACAAGTGTGAAATGTTCCCCTTCCTGTGGTTAAAAGCAGGGTTTAGAGCTACAGTAACCTGGAGTTAAACACAGTGTGAAAAGCCCTTAAAGGTAAAAGTAAGTTTTCTATTGCTTTTAAAAATTACTTGATATCTGGAGTCCTGTTGTTTTTCATCCTTTCTATAGTCAGAAATCCTTTTTCATTCCACCACTGTAAAGAGAGACAAACACAGTAAAGTCATGATTTCCCTTCAATAAAATAAGGTATGATTAATAAATGACCTAAATCTAAATTACAATCTAAACATTCCCCAATTGTTTAATGCACTGTGTATATAATTCATAATGTGTATTTGAAGTTACCTGTAAAAAGAACTCAGGCTGATTAATTTCCAATGCAGACTGAAAAATACACTCTAACTCTTTTCCATCCATCAGTCTTTCATTGATGGCGGTTGAGTTTTTGCACATGGTTGTGACGGTGTCTTGCTCTTGAGTCTCCAAATGCTTTTTTATTTCCTCCTCTTTCTTCTTTAGGAAGCGGTGCATCTCTTCGAACTGAGCAGATATCTGATTTGATAGCTCTTTGGACCTCATCTGTAGGGTTTAAAGAGGTGTTTTTGGGTTATTATCTGTGAGCTATTATAGCAGTAGAGTATCTTGCATAAAGTATTCACTCCACCTGAACATTTCCATATTTTTTTTGTTACTGAACTGAATTGAAATGGACTAAATTGAACTGAAATGGATTTTACTATTTGATTTACACAATGTGTCTAATATTTGAAAGGCTCCATAATCGTTCAGAGTCACAACTGACCAAGTCTGGTTTAGATTCATGATTCTACAAATTTTCTAGGTATGAACTCTGGGGCATTCCAGTAGCAGGGTTTTCCTATTGTGATCATGTGACAAATTATGTGACTTTCACTGGCAACTCGTTACACCGGAATTACTTTCACAGCAGACATGTGAATACGTATCCAATCCAGTTACAAACTACTATTCTACTATATATTGATCCATATATAATGACTATAAAGTCTATTTCTCTTCCAAGTGTGTACTAATAAATACTAACACAATACAGAGTGCATGTTTGCAGAGCAATAGGTTTAAAGACCTGTGTATTCTACTGTAATGTTTATTTTTGCTGAAAAAAGAATACATTATTGACATCATCATTCAATAAATGCATTAAAGAGTATTTACCTGGGTCTTTGTGACCTCAGTTGCCTGTTTCTGGGTCATGCCATTTAGCTGTCCGTTCTCCTTGACGAGGAAACCCACAGCACCCTTTACTACCCCCTATACAAAAAACAAAAAAACAAAACCAACAACAGCGGTGACAAGATCTGGGGATATACATTTCAGGGATAGAAGTGAAAGTCTCTCAGCAAAAAAAAAAAAAAAAAATGTTTACTAATATTTTGAATAATACCATTCCTTAAAAAAAGTGTTTAAGACTATTTTGTGAAGCAGCATCTTTTCCTCAGAATCAGATACTTATTACACTGTCATGTACGCATATTTTGACAAGAAACGTCATTTTGATGCTCATTGGACCTGCTACACCTCAGTCGTTTAACAGATTCTACCGTTCTAGATGAACATTTGCAAAGCATTTATAACATTTTAATATCTACAACATTGCATTGGTTTTAACAGAAGTTTCTAATAACACTCTTTCTCTTTATATATGAAGTTTTTTGCTTTGTTTACAGAGCACTTGACCAACTACACTGCACTGTTTCTTGTTAATTATACTCTACATGTTTATATAGTATGAATGAACCTGCAGGTAAGGTATATAATATGCGTTATATAACCTAAGGCAGGTAAGAAACAGCACATAGACATAATATTCATATTAGTTTCCTGTTTGCTCAACAAAGAGATGCATGCATGACCTTTGGAGCAAAAAGATTATGATAGCAAGGTTGTTAAGCAATACTTTTAAGTCCCAAGTCATGTGGATTTCCATGTTTATTTACCTTGATTATCTCAGCAGCTTCTTTTACAGGTTTAAAACTGTGACCTTTGTGTTTCTCTCCATCGCGGCACACGACACACAGGAGTTTCTGGTCTGTTTCACAGAAGAGCTTCATCTTCTCGTCATGTTCAGGGCACACGAGAGTGTCACTCGGAGATTGTGATGATTGTGTGGGTGAATTTTCCTTCTGCTGTTGTGCTGTAAGATGTTGTCTCACGGCACCCGTCATGTTTTTCACAAGTCGACTGGAGCGCAGATCTCTCTCAGTGTAAGGCCTGCAACACTCAGGGCAGAGGCTGTGACCCAGGCTGGTGTTCATGTGTCCGGTGATGCACTGGTGACAGAAGACATGCTCGCAGGACAGCATGACTGGATCGGTGAAATCGCTCAAACACATCGAGCACTTGATTTGCCAAGACAGCAGAGAAGTCATTTTCGACAGAGTTCTATACCGCTCAAGAGGAAGTTCCTATCTCGGTTCTTTCACTTTTGATTTAGTGTCAATTACCTGTTGTTATACCTGGTGAAAGCTGTCCAACCAGTTCCCTAGCCCCACATGACGTAGATGGCATACCTTTCTGACTCAGACTCAACAACAATGCCCATATCTCTGCTCAGATATTCTCAACTTTATCTAATTTATTTCTTAACAAATCTTTGGTTGCTGAGAACGTCACTTTTGACAAGACATGTTTACAACACTGACTAAATTCGCATGTAGAACCATTCAAATCACCAGAACCTACATACAAATAAACAACATGCTAATTTTAGTAACAAAAAGATTTAAGCAAAGCCACTCCTTCTCTTTTGCAAAAATGCTTAGCAGGAGGGAACGCCTCACAAGATCCTTTATCCCCACTGCCATAAAGATATACGACACGTAAATCAACAACATATTGTAAATAATATTCGTGTAAATATTCTTTTTGTATGATTATTTATCAAAAACAAATTATTGCCTGAAAAGCAATAAAGTATTTCTGATTTCTGTTTAAAAAATAAGCACTGCTAGCAGACAATTTAGCTAAACCTGTATATTAGTGTGTAAAAAAGTGATGTAATTGCATGTAAACAACAAACTATCAATTTGTTTTCACTTATTAACAAAAGACATCAACAAAAATGAGTATTTCACCTGAAGAAAAAGTTATGACACCCTATGCCCTAATAGCTAGTCTTTCCCCCATTTGCTGAAATAATCTCAGTGAGACATTTCTTGTAGCCATCTACCAGTTTCTGACATTGACTGGAAGAACGTTTCCCCCACTCCTCAATGCAGAATTCTTTCAGCTGTGTGATGTTTGGGGGTTTCATGCATGCACAGTCCATTTCAAATCACCCCACAGGATCTCTATAGGATATAGATCTGGGCTTTGACTTGGCCATTATTGAAATTCTACATTTGTAAACCAAGCTAAATGTCGGAGGTTTAAATAAGGCAAGCCTCCTTCAAAATGCTTTGTAACAATGTTCTAATACTTTACACCTGGTGTGATCCACCTGTAGGTCATTTTATCTATTTTAAGTAAAAAACATAAACAGAAAGATTAGAGTATGGTCTGATTATGATATATAATATGATATATTGCTGATTGAAGCATCAGTAAAGTTTTCACCACAAAAAGACCTGACCTTAAAGAACCATTCAGAGATTAGAATGGTATCATGCCACCTACATGAGTCACCCTCACATGGAAAACTCAATACAGTTCTGCAAGTTGACTGTTCTTATTCTTTTTAAACTGCATTAAAAAAAGATATTATTTGGTGGAAAAACCTCCTTGATCCTTTAATGTTTTATTATTATCTGTCACTGTGTTATGGACTGCATGTACTTTTAATCTACAGTATTTGTTCATATACATCGATCAGGCATAACATTATGAGCAGTGACTGGTGAAGTGAATATCACTGATGATCTCCTCACCATGGCACCTGTTAGTGGGTGGGATATATTAGGCAGCAAGTCAACATTTTGTCCTCAAAGTTGATGTAAGGATTTGAGCGACTTTGACAAGTTGTGATGGCTAGCCAACTGGATCAGGGCATCTGCAAAACTGCAGCTCATGTGGGGTGTTCCCGGTCTGCAGTGGTCAGTATTTATCAAAAGTGGTCCAAGGAAGGAACAGTGACAAAGCGGCAACAGGGTCATGGGTGGCCAAGGCTCATTGATACATGTGGGAAGCGAAGACTGGCCTGTGTGATGCGATCCAACATACAAGCTACTGCTGCTCAAATTGCTGAAGAAGTTAATGCTGGTTCTGAAGGTAAGGTGTTAGAATACACAGTGCATCACAGTTTGTTACTTATAGGGCTACAGACAAATCAAGGTGCCCATGCTGACCTTTGTGCACTGCCGAAACCAGCAACAATGGGCATGTGAGGATCAGAACCAGACCACAGAGCAATGGAAGAAGGAAGCCTGGTCTGATGAATTACGTTTTCATTTACATCACATGGATGGCCGGATGTGTACGTGTTGCTTACCTGGGAAACACTTGGCACTAGGATGCACCATGGGAAAAAGGCAAGCCGGGTACCACAGCACACCTTCAGGGATCTAGTGGAGTCCATGCCTCGACAGTCAGGGCTGTTTTGGCAGCAAAAGGGAGACCAACACAATATTAGGCAGGTGGTCACCAGAATATTGGATGGGCTTTTCTCAGTCTCATCAGAATCTAAAGGCGCTGTTGTACCTTTTTAACCAGAAAGGAGGATTTCAAGCACCAGGTGATGTGGAGATGTGGATGTCGTTTTCCTGGTGTTGAGTTCCAGGCTGTTGTTCACACACCATGCCACTAGGTGCTGGATCTCCTTCCTATAAGCCATCTCATCGTTATCTCATCATTAGGCCTATCACGTGCTGTCATCTGCAATAATTGCTAATGCTTTTGGATGCATGCACAAGTATGGTTGGGTATAGAGGGAGTATAAGAGATGGGACAATCCACATTCCTGACTAACACCAAAGTTGAGAGTGAGACTAGAAAAAGTGAGGTTGTCCAGTCTGAGAGATTATTGCCTGTAAAAAAGTCCAGGGTCCAGTTGCAGAGACAAGTATTGATGCCAAGTTTTTAAGCTTCAATATTAGCTCGGATGAGTTGAATGTGTTAAATGGTGAACTAAAATCAATGAACATCATCCTGGCGTAAGTGTCGGGGTTGTCATATGAACCTGTGATTTACCTTGCAGCCAGAAGATGTTTTATAGAAAATGAATCAATACAGGATTTAATAATTTAATGGTATAAAGTATTTATAAGAAACAGTGGATAATATCTAGCACATATTGATTTGCATATTTAATGTGAGTCACTCTTGGAAGGCAGGAATCTAACGCAATTACAATGTAATAATAAAGTAGTGAGTGGACAGACTTAATGTAGACTGAAAACACACCTGAGTGGCACGGGAAGAGTAAAGTGTTCTGTAACAACAGCACAGGAAACAGCATCCAACTTTAAAGCACAGCCTATAGAAATGGCCACTGAGGACTACAACACTCAGACTGTCTCCTGTTCACACTCACTCGATTACTAATCACACAAACCTGATCCTGGACGGTACATAAGCACATTTGTTTCACAAACTCTCTGCAAAGTATATTCTGTGTTGTTTTTCACCAGTCAGTACCAAGCCTTGTTATTTTCTTTGTTTGAACCTATGTATATCTGGATTTCTCCACTTTGCCTATCATTTGCCTATGGCCTGTATCTGTTCCTGAAATTCTTGCTTCATGTTTTGGATTGTTTGCCTGGTTTACCCGCATTAGGGTCCATGTCCTTATCGTGTTAACGTTCTTATCCTCTGCAGAGACCATCCATTGTGTTTAGTTAAAGAATTACGAAAATATATATATATGATCAACAGTGAATAAAAATTAGAACTACAATTGTAATGATTACTCAGTCTGTGTTTGGCTTCTTTGAACCTTTCCCATAATGGAGACACCATCTTCATTCCATCACAGTAAGATTACACCCACAGGCCATGAGCAAGAGATACATAACATGAATCTGCCAGTACATCAGCAAATCTCATTTGCTTGACCCACCTGTGTAAAGGTTTCAGGTTGGGGCATGCCAAAAGCTCTTGTTAATATCTCGGTTTCTGTTTCCCTTTTGCAGTAATGTATAAAGTCAATCTTGGCCTTTTTTTTCCTTCCATGTGTTTCTGAGAACTTTTCTTTTTCAGTTTCAGCTCCTTCTTACCTCAGAACCTGGTGCTGCCTTCAATCGGAGCAAAGATTTCACAAAATGAATAATTAAGAAACACTTCATATTAAGTGCAAATTATCTCTGGGGCTTGTGTATTTGTTATCTCTGTAGCTTGCTCTATGAGAAGATTTTTCAGTTCTCTGAACTCCGAACCTCAGTGCTCTATTTACTTCCATCTCCAAGATATGAAAATTTTAATTTATTTCCATTGTTATGAGAAAGTCTCATTATTTACACCACATTTGAAAGGAAGTCAGTGGAGAGAGAACAGACCTCGGCTGACTAGATAAAACCAACACGCCAAGTCTTCTCTGAAGAGACTTGTTTGTGTGTATATTTACATTTCATACACTGATTCTCATGTTTCTGAATGTTCCTATTGTAGAAAGTCGACTCCAAATAAGCCGTGCATCCATCTCAGAAGAAGCGTCTGAGTTCACTGCCTCTCACTGATGGAGTGGTGGAATGAATCCATGTGGTCTCATCATTTACAGAGACTGCATGAGCCATACATTTCATCACATGTAATGATGTGCACGTGGCTTTTTTGCCAATCTCAGTCATCTTTCAGAGTCTAGCCTTTTCTATTTCTTTTTCTTTTCTCTTTTTCCATCAACACAATCTCCCAGGCCAGCAAAGACTCACATTTCTTCCCTGACTGCTGGCTTTTCTCTCAATTAATCTCCTCAGTTGAAAAGGGCAGGAAGATTTGTGTGGGACTTGTTGCTGGTTAGAGTCTCTTTTCAAGGTTGCACAAAGAACTGGGTTGTTAAAATATGCTTTGGTATTTTGTATTAGGTATTAGAGGTGTAAATCTGAGGCTTCCACACCATATGATACAATTTAAAATCTTAATGCGACAATTAACAATCTATTATTGATTGTTGCCTGCACATGCAGCACCACACACATCACAAACATCTTCCCTCTTCTACATATGAGCTGACAGGCACAGAGGATTGGCTCTGATTGACAGGGAAGTGAGCACCACCAATTTCTCTTTTCTTTGACTCTCGGCTACAGATAGCTGTTGCCTCATCTGGGTTTGAACTTGCATTCTCTTTTTTGTTTACACCACTCTGGAGCTGTCATACTGAAATGTATAATTTGGGCTTTAAATACACTAAAAGATATGGAATATTTGGATTTAGAATAATTGGAATGCCACTCAAGGGTGACATATTTAGTATTCTTTAGAGCACATCAAATGAACAAAAATGCTGCCATTATTTTAATCATACAAATGAAAATAACCAATAATAATCAGCATAATAGATATTTGATGATTTGGTTTGTTTGTTTGTTTTGATCAGCTACTGACTGCAAAATAGTTTGCTCCATTTCTGCATCACAAATCAATATGTTATTTGGTGTGTGTGTGTGTGTGTGTGTTACTAAATGGGTAGTAGAATAAATAAGGCTACCTAAAATTAGCTAGTTAGGTGGATGACCTCCCCTGCCCACTGTAAATTGTTGGACACTGGATTGGAGGCAGAGGTCAGTATTGTCTCGAGGAAACTAAACCTCCATCCATCCATCCATCCATCCATCCATCCACTCATTTTCTGTAGTGCTTATCCTACAAAGAGACGGGAAGCCTGGAGCCCATCCCAGGGGACTTGGGGTACAAGGTGGGGGAAACTACACACAATTTCAGTATGACAATCAGCCTACAGTGCAGGTCTTTGTACTGGGGGAGGAAACAAGGTATTTCCTGAGGTTCCTGGGGAAACTCCCAGAAGCAGGGGGAGAACATGCAATACATGTTCTCCTACATACACAGGGCAGAGGCAGGAATCAAACCACCAACTAACATGGACATGATGGCACAAAATATAGTAAAAAAAAAAAAAAATCATACCTACCTTCTTAATCCTGGCCACTTCATTAATAGGTTTGTGACCTTGATGTACAATTCCATCTCTATAGATTACACACATCAGTAACTGGTCTCTCTCACAGAAAAGCTTCAGAAAATCCTCATGCTCAGAATCATTTTCAGGTGTTCTGCTGTATTAGGATTGTAATAATGTTCCTTAAAGACTGGTCAGATCGTAGATCAGTTTATTTAACTTGTTAGCTGCCATCACTCAGAACTCAGAGGCCTTACGAGAGGATCAGTAACATCACACCACACAAAAAGCAGAAAGGACAGTGGATCTGCTTATACAAAAAAGATCATTTTTCTGTTTTGTGTCCATGAGAAAAATACTTCTGAGACCAAATAAAGTGGAATAAAACCAAGAAGCAAATTTAATACAAAAGAGGTATATCAGATCACAGACAGAAAAAGACCTGTCTCTGCTTGTGCTAGTGGCTTTTGTAATATTAATAGTAATATTATGTAAAAGTAATATGATACATTTTAAAAGACAAAAAAAGACGTAACATCAGTGTCTGAATGTTATTAAAACGAATTAAAACAGATTTAATTATTAAATAAGTAAGAATTACTGAGTGCCAGTAACTGACTTTTATAAGTGAATGCATTTTGTTCACTGAATTGTTCTCGGGTTAGAATGTAATTAAATTTTTTATTTTTTTTTAAACCCTCTTTTGTTTCTAACTGCCTCCAGTCTCTTTCCTCTGAGCAAAACCGTTCTGGGTTTGACATGAGTGTCAGGGATGATTAACAAAAAAGGGGAAAAAGGTGCTGGATCACCGTGGAGCAATTTCTTCATGAGTCTTAACCAACTCTGTAATGCTAACAAGGTGCACAATTTTTTTTCTAAATGCATTTTTTATATTGTTATGCTGTCATAGTGCACACTTGCGAGAGCTACGGTAAGTGTTAGAGTTTATTAATGGAGGAGAGGTGGAATCAAAATGGTCAGACGATATGCAAAAGCGTTATCCAGGGCAAATCGAAAGTGCAAGGTAACACAACTAAATCCCTAGAATATACCAGTATAACAAATACCATTACAGACCCAGCTCATTTGGCTGATGCTTTTATCCAAAGCAGCTTACACTTGAGATGGGATACAGCTAGCACCAGCTAAGGATTAAGGTTCTTTGCTCCAGGGCCCAACTACGGCAGCACTGGGATTTAAGCTCACTAGCTTTATATCAGTTGCTCAAAACTTTGGCCAATAAGCCAACATGTCACCAGCAGTAAGTGAATGGTTCATGGTGCGTGTATTACAGACATATCATAACATTGACTACTGCATACATTTAAGGAGAGTTTTGTGTTGATTTATGTGTTGGCTAGGAATTGTGGGAAATGTTCTGAGGTTTGAACAAATGTGGGCAGAGGTGACTACCTGACAAACACACCAGACTTCTTTGCTCATTCATAAATTTCCCATACTCCTGGGTGAATTTTTGCATAATAGGAATTTCCGAGTGCTGATTAAATACTAAGGTGGCACAGTGATGCAGTAGGTTGCACTTTACTGGGTTAATAGTTGACCAGTAGCTCAGAAAAATTAATCAAGCAGTCACATAGTCACTTTAGTCATCTTTTTTTTCCATAGTTAAAGCAAAGACTGGGAGAGCACAGTATGCTTAGGGCTTAATCATTGATTGGATGGAGGAAGTTTTTCCTCCATCTTCAGCCTCAGTTGTATTCTCTGAGAATCATTCACATTCAGCTGCTGATCTAACTCTAAACTAGCTGAGTGTTTTAGCTCCATGCTGCAATGTTTGTGTCTACCTGAGACCTGGGTTCAGTTGTTCTTATAGACACTCATGGCTTAAATGGTTCACCGACTGAAACTATTTCTGCAATCTGGACAATTTTCTCTGACATGGGGTCATACTGGCCTGTAGGTGACACATGTACTGCTGACAGAGACTACTGTACAAGACCAAAGAGCATTGGACCCGCCTAGGCAGTACTCATGCCACTGCTCTGCCGAGGTGTCCTTATTGTTATTCTCCTTTTGAGATAAATGTTTCGCTATCTCTCCCAAATGGGAGACCAATGTGTGTAGCGCAGATTTAATGATGGATATGTATAATTAAAGCATATACTGAAATATCAAAGCGCCTCTCTACAGCTCATAAATGGCAGACACTGGTCATGAATCTCAAATTAGTGATGATGTTAACTTGGTGAATGTACAAGTAAAACTAGGCAGTTACTGTAAATGTCAGTGTCAAAAGCCAATTATACTTTCTAAATGTTAAAAAGATTTTTTTTTTGTGTGTTCGTGTTGCTGCATATTTCTGTATCTTTAACTTTGTAAAAATTGGTGATGAAGGAAAAAACCGACATGGAGCGTTTGAGAAAGATTCTACAAATCTCTGAAATTGTATTGGAAGGATGATTTCCATTCTTTAGATATTATTATTAGATACACTATATTGCCAAAAGTTTTGGGACACCCCTCCAAATCATTGAATTCAGGTGTTGTTTTTCAGGGGTTGGGCCTGACCCCTTAGTTCCAGTGAAAGGAACTCTTAATGCTTCAGCATACCAAGACATTTTGGTCAATTTCATGCTTCCAACAGTTTGGGGATGACTGTTTCATGTTGGAACAGGAAGGGGGTCATCCCTAAACTGTTCCCACAAAGTTGGGAGCATGAAATTGTCCAAAATGTCTCGGTATGCTGAAGCATTGAGTTCCTTTCACTGGAATTAAGGGGTCTTGGTGGTATTGGTAGCGAGTACTGTCGAACAAGTCAGCTGCCTAGCAGGTGTTCAGATCGAGTGATAGTGAAGGTTACAGTAAATAATTTACAGCATGTTCATCATAATTCTTTTTAAACTATGTATTATGTCAGCATACTCTGTAGATAGGGGCGGAGTCATCCTAGACGAGACACTCCCATCAGTCTGAAGCAGATGCTTCCCTCTAGAGTGAATAAATGGACCCAAACCATGGCAGCAAATAAATCCAGCCTCCACATTTTTCCTTTAATTTGTCCTCTGACTGAAACACTGACCAAGAAGTCGAAAGTCTCGTCTATGCATTTAACTTGCAAATTAGTGGACAATGAATACAATGTCTATTTAAATTTCAGTTTAAATAAAAAGAAACATGGCTGATTAAATCAGGGTTGCTCATGACTTAACAAGCCAATTAATTTACCTTGCTGCTTTCTATGCTAAATATTATGACACATTTCACTTGGCCAGTAAAGTTGAAATCCTGTCCAATAATGCTCATTAAAGATTTCACACTTCTACAACATCTGATTAAGTGTTTTTGAGTCACAATATATATTTTAAAAAATGGCAAGTTGCTTATGAACAAAAATTTATTATGTTGCGCAGTACAGTTTGGTCTTTCCTTACAAACACAAATACGGAATATACAGACAAAACACAAAGGCTGGTGGTTTATAAAATATGTGAAGCAAAGGAATCACAACGAGTAAAAGTTCAATTCATTCAGCAATTGATGGTGAGTTAAAAGAGATCAGAGATCGGAGAGAAAGACTCGCAGAAGAGCCTTTTCATAGAAATGTATGAAATAAAGGAAAACATATTTTGTGTGCACAACATAGTGTGGCCTTTTTTTTGGATTTAAGGCAGAGCTTAATGAAGAAAGAATGAAATGTATGTATCTGACAGCTACACTGAGCATCTGACATTTTCCCATTCATACTTCATCAGTTCACTCCATGTCCTCAAACGACAAATATGTAGTTTCCTAAAAACAGAGCACACGCAGACTACATGTGGGTCTAAATGTAGATAATCTGTAAACACACGTGTTTGTCTGTGTGTGTGTGTGTTAGAGCAGTCGTCCTCGGCACTCGGTGGAACCACAGCAGCAGAGCAGCTCTTTTCCTTCCACGCTGCCGACCTCATAGTTATAATCCCACGTCAGTTCCGTTCCTGCTCGGATTCTCCTGTAGATACAAAGCATGGAAGCCGTTAGCTCACACAAGCCGCAGTATAAAAACATGCATCTATTGTTATATCTGTTTTCCATGTTCCTCTAACAATGTTCCAATTTGACACAGTTACCAACACCTTGTTATTATATTATTATTATTACAGTTTCGCTGTAAATTAGAATAAAAATAACATCAGATGATAAGAAATAATAATACATGATGAACATTCTTGTGTTTAGCTTTCTTACACCACAGAAACTTATCTTTAATTTATTAATACTTGAAAGTCATATTTTCATCCATTTATAGTAATAATTAACGTTATGGAACATCTGTGAAAAAATCTTGCATGAAGTACATTAGTTGTAGCAGCTACAACAAGCAGTCTCTCTTTCTCTCTCAAAGTTAATAAAACAACTGGTCATGTTACAGAAAAGCCGAAGAGAGCGCAAGCTGCTTCGTCCTGAAGAATTCCCTGTGATGGAAAACATATTATCTGTTACAGTAAGTGCTGATACCCGAGACTGCTTTCATTACCGTTAAATAAACTTATCAGAAGCCTCACTTTATCAGTGATTAATCTTTTCCTTTTCTCTTAAACAGCAACACATTTAAAAACAATCCAATATTAGTTTTAGATTACTTGGAGTTTCCCCCCACACTAGTCCTTGTGAATGAGCTGTTACTATAGAGATGATAACGTATTAGCGAGAAAGCATAAATATTTGATTTATAGCTGGCTCTACTGTCAGAGCTGAGGTTATTGAAAACATGTCTTTATTTCCATTATCGCTGTTGTTGTTGTTATTGTATTTCACTTCCTTTTTATGTAAAATAAATAAATGGGATTCTGTAATGTTAAATCATTATGTGATTCATATGCTATGAATAAAAAAAAAAATAATAATCAGTCAGATTTGGAGGTCAACAGCGGTGAGGTTTAAATGATGCATAACATACTTGCTGGCGAAGAAGGCCACCCACGGAAATCGCAGGTCATGAGTGTCCACAAACACGTTCTGGACGAACAGGTTAGGACTGCAGCTATGCTGTTTAATAGGAAAAAGAAGAGTTAGATTAAGTGAAAATAAAGACTTCTAATAAAATGCTGGTAAATGGTAGCATGTGACGTTTTGAAACTAAAGGCTATTTAGTTATACTCTATATAAAGACGAGGTAGAATCAGGATGTGGATAAATAAATACAACTCAGATAATGTTTTCCTCCTCTCAAGATCAAAGGGTCAGTACTGACATTGAGGTAGCGTCCAAGGTTGCCCTCCAGTTTGGCATCGATGATGTAACATGACTCCTCCCCATCAAAGAACTGCCGTGTGCTTTTAGAACTGTTGTCTAAAGTCCCGCCTCCTTGGCCCTGATTCGCTGCCGAGCCCCCAGTTCCTCCACCACCCGTTTTCACCATCATGCTGTGTGAAGACTTTAAACCAATGCCTCGCGTCGATTTCACTGCCACCTGCCTCTTCACCACCGCTGAAGGAAGGAGAGAGAGAGAGAGATAAGAGATTAAACAGTCAGACAATAATAAGAGGAAAAGACCTGCATGCCCAGGTTCAAAAACATTTTGATTAACAAAGCAGAAAGCTGATTATGTAAACTCTGCTTTCTGTTAGATCTTACCATGAAGAGGCAAATCTAGATCTTTCCAATTTCAAAGAACAAAAGATACAAATCTCATTAAGATAATGATTTCCAGGCACCGCAGTAGAAGTAGTGACGCCTTGAATTATGATTTTTTTTTTTAAATATAACAGCACAGCCAGAAGCCATGCATTTAAATGGACATCGATGCTTGCTGCGAATAAAAGCAACATTGTACTGATCGTTTCTGATGAGGAAATGCTTTGTTAATCAAATACACCTTTATTTAGTTGGCTTATTTTATAACAAGGTTTGAGTGGTATAGTGAGTGTGGTTGAGCGAAAGCTGTGGATAGAGGGGAGGCTGGTTAAACTGGCATGATTTGCATGATGGTCCTCATCTATGTCTTATTAACATGAGTTTACGTATTTCTGAGTGTGTGTGTGTGTGTGTGTGTGTGTGTGTGTGTGTGTGTGTGTGTGAGTGAGTGAGTGAGTGAGTGAGTGAGAGAGAGAGAGAGAGAGAGAGATAAAGAGTTCAATACAGCTGCCGGAGCTTGCGAGACACAAACACACACACACACACTCGAGCACTGAGCTTGAACCTGAGGAAGCAAAAGCTGAGTTGAGGACGGACCTCTTTCTGCAGAGTTATTTTAGCTTTTGAGTTTCTCAGTCCACTGAAAAGCACAGACTAAATAAATGTCAGTCTGGAGTTCAGCTAAAATTCCACCAGTCTCCCCCACACCCTCACACACCAGGTTCTACAGCCCAACTGGCATTTTATCCATTTTTTAAACAAGCTTGTGTCATCGATTTCAATATGGATGTGCCTTTTTCATGAATTTTTTTATGTTTCTGTGGACGAGAGGCTTAAAGGTTGATCTAATTTATGCAACTGTGAACAGTTCAGAACGTCTTGCAATAAAATATCAGAAGCTTCTGTTCTTCATATTTAACTAAATGCTGGTGTAACTCTAGATGAAATATAACTTTTACCTTCAAACCTATGAAAATATTGGTTATAAGGCTCAATACATGTTTAAATATATAAATCTTTAACAATATTAAATAATATCAAAAATCAGGCCAAAGCCATTTCATGTTCTTTCACGATTTCGTTGCACTTCATGATGTCATGATTAGACTCCTTTGGTTTTTCCCCTACCCTGAGTCTTCTTTTCACGCTCTTTGTTGTCATCAGAGCCCGAGCTGATAGTTTGCACATCGTCACTGTCTGAGAGGGTCATCACTTCCTGCAAGGCGGTGAAAACATGTTAATATTTGAGAGAGATGGAGAAAAGGAAGGAGGAGTGGGTAGAGGTGTCCTCTCACCTTCTTCTCTGTCTTCATCCCTCCCTCTATTTTGACACTTGGTGATTCAGTGGAAGAGGACTGGCTAGTCAGCCATGAGGCCACTTTACTTTTCCCACACTCCTCTGGCACAGGGGGTGGCTTCCTGTCCTCTGTTCCTCCAGCTGACATACTCATCCCATCCTTACTATCCTGACTCTCTGGAGGAAGAAGCATAGAGAGAAATAAAGTTAGAATTAAAATGAACTAAAATACACATGCACACACTAAACGTGTTCAATCATGCACTTATCTAATCAGCCAATCACATGGCAGCAGCATAAAGCATAAAAATCATGCAGATACACATCAAGAACTTCAGTGAATTTTCACATCAAAAATGAAGAAAAAGCCTGTGATTTGGTTGTTGTTCCCAGAAGGGCTGATTTGAGTATTTCATAAATAAGACCACATCCACTACTATCAGCTAAAAACAGGAATATGAAAGAACAGACTCCCCAAAACTGGACAGATGAAGGTCACCTGGTCTTTTTTCCAGTTTTCACCTGTCCAGTTTGGGTTAGTCTGTGCTCACGTGTGAAACCCAATGTGGTCTTCTGCTGTTGTAGCTTCTCTACCTCAGAGCTTGATGTTTTTTAATGTTCTGAGATGCTTATTTGAGTTACTTTCTGTCAGCTCAGACCAGTCTGGTCATTTTCGTCTGATCTTTCTCAACAAGCTCTTTCAGACTTCAGATCCATTAAATCAGCATTTTCTGTAACACTCAACCAGGCGCATCTGCTACCAACACCCATGCCACAGTTAAAGACAGAAATCATACTTTTTCCCCCATTCAGATGATTGATGTGAAAATTAACTGATGTTCTTGACCAGAATGTGCATGTTTTGTTTGCACAGCTGCCACATGATTTTGTGAGTGAGTGAGAGAGAGAGTGTGAGAGAGAGAGAGAGAGAGAGAGAGAGAGAGAGAGAGAGATATGAAAGAAGTGCTTAAAATGCTGTCCATGGAGTGAGAGTGAAAGGAGAAGAGAGGGTTACAGCAAATGAAAGAGATGATAAACATGAAGTCATTTTATAATTGCGCTGATAGCGGCTGCATAAACCCCCTTAATTATACCTCTGCATCACTTCACAGTCAGTGTGTAATTGAACTCTTCATGACAAAAACTCAATCAATCTTTCTATTCCACTTCATTATGCCTCATGGGGAGTTAATGGATGTTGCCTGATAACCTGGCAATAAACTAATCTGTTAAAAAGTCCAATTAGAGAAAAAGTGACACGTCAAGGTCTTCAGTCAGACTATGAGAGAACACGTGTTCAGCCGGATGAACACATGAGGGCACTTCAGAGACGATGCACTTTGTGGCCGGATGTTTTACATTTTGGGTTATTATATTGTTTTATATATTCTAATGGCTTTCTTTGAGAAATGGAAAAAGAAAACTCACTGATTAGTCGAGGCTGCCAAACTGAACGATCAACATGAACAGTATTTCACAGGGTGAAATATTTCTCTTTAAAAACTAGATAAAGGGCATCTAGCACTTTCTGAATTATAATGAGGGTTTATGCAGCAAAGTGTGCGTGTGTGTGAGAGAGATTTCCCCTAAATACTGCTATCTGTATAAATAAGTTTCTCCGGAGGTTATCAGGTGTTGACTAATAACTCATGAGTAATAACACTACTCAAAGATTATTTTTTAATGAAGTAAACATCGTCTCGACACGTCTCGTTTGATGTAAAAAATAAACGATACCTTTGTGCGTCTCCTACACGAGTTCAACTACTGAATGCTGAAAATTATTGAACACGAATTAAACTGGTTTTGGAGCCGTTTACATGAAATGCCTTGATGTCAACACAAAATGAGTTACACAAAAATTTCATCCAATTTAAGTGTGTAATTGAAATAAATAAACGACATAAACTTGACCTCATAAATTTACCTCATCAGTCTAGGTTAACATTAGTTAGTATGTTTATGCAGTATATTTGCACTCAGGAGCTCATGGGAATGAACGTTTTCCCAACTTAACTAGGTTTTCACAAACACCGCATGTTTTTTTTGTGACCTGTGAAAGGTTTAGAAATAAAGTAATTCATCTCCAACTTGATGAATCGCTATAATACTGTTTCTTAAAGTGAATTTTATCCAAATAATACATATATGAAAGAAAATCCCTTCAACTACAAGCATCAGAACACATGATATGAAAATAAAAACAGTAATTATAATATAGAAGTTATATTAATGGACATCTTCTGAAAAAATTACAGTAAGACTCAGGCATGCCAGGTCTATGATCTGGTTATATCTGTCATCATCAATATCCAAGAGCTTTAGTCTCACCTTCTTTCATGCCCTTGGCCTGTCGGCGGGTCGTGTAGCTCCTCCACACCGAGCTGGAGGTAAAGTATGTGTCCTTCACAAAAGTGTCATCTGAGCTATCGCTCTCATCACCATTTGACTCGTCTTTGTCTTCGTCGCTCTCGCCCTCATCGGAAGAATCTTGTCCTAGCAGAAAGAATCTGACTTTTACCCTTCACTTTTTAAAAATCTATTAAATTCTGGATTCGTCTAATAATTTACTTATGAAGCTACAGGCTAGTGACCATCACTGGGTTTACGTTATTCCATCCACATCTTTAGTTTTGTACTGTGATTGTAAATTTCACACCCAGGCTCAGTTAGCTATTAGCATACTCATATTTCATGCATGGTGAGCACTCACCTTTGCTGCTGACATTGCGGTCCTCCGTCTTAGGGCCATTTTTGCTCTGCTGGGATGAAGACATTTTGACCCGACTCATGTCTACGCCGCTGCCCTCGCTGTCTGAGCAGTGTGCCTCGCTCTCATAGCCCTCCTTAAAGTTCTCCACACTCTCGATATGGTCCAGGTTAGCAAAGTACTCGTCACCCATCTCCAAACCTTCCTTGTCCGCAAAGTCGTCTGTAAGGATTTTCCCTACGAGAGACATGGATAAGAGTTTTTAAAACCAAAGGTGTGCTTGTTCCAAATCAGTCAATCACTTATGCATTCCAGGACACAACAGGACTTCATAAAGAACTGTAAAAAGTAGATGGAGAAGTGAATCACAACACAACTCAGACACAGCTCCTGTCTGGGAATTGAACTCGAAACCTTAATCTCTGAGCTCATTACTCATATCTGACAACAAAATAAAGAAAAAGACAACAGGGATCCAGAGCAGCTTGTTCAGTACCTGCATAGATGCAGACAAAGGAGCCTTTGGCGACATCATCGAGGCAGCGGATGCCCCAGCCCTTATTCTGGGTTTTAAAGAGCTGCAGGCGCACTTGGAGACCGTGCTGCACCAAGCGGTTAGTGCACATCTGAGGATTACAGCGGCACTGCTTGTTACACTCGTATATCCTGAAGGGAACAAAGCAAAGGCATGTGGATTGTCTTGATGGATCATTTTTATTATTTGTAGAACACTGAAGTGTGAGATCATGTGTGTGTGTCAGAGAGAAAGAGATACCAACCCAGTAGGTAAGCACTCATCTAGTCTCTTGTAATTGTAGCCAGCATTGGGATTGATCTGTCCACCAGGAGTACACCCTGTGGCCTGTAGTGTCAGCTGATGGCAGGAACACTTTGACCTGCAAACAAACTCAGACGTTCAAACAACCACATTCCTGCTACACATCTTGTAGGAGATTTTTTTTTAATTATTAAATATGAGCCCTACCATTATTCCCTTGGAAACACATCTAAACAGCAAACCAGGGTTGTTTTTTTGCATGCAGCTCACACACTTATTATATTCATTTGTACATACCTGTGATCATTCTAAAATATAAACAAACCAGTAGCCTTAAGCACAGTGACCAAACCATGTAGTTATTACGCAACTGCATGAGCTTTACATATGACAGCTTGCGCCCACATGAAAGGAAAAACCTCCTGCTCACATGAGTTTTTCCTGTATCCCAATTCACCACACCTCTAGTCTCATCCAGATGCCCTGAAAACCTTTTTTTGGGGAAAAAACAGAAGTGTGTCCTATTCGTATGTGTATACTCCAAAATGATGAAACACTGGTGCAATTCATGGAGAAGAAAGCAAAGAGGTCTTGAAGACTCTACACAAAACTGACAGCGTTGAGAGTGTGGGAATAGACATGAATTATCATTATTCTAAATATTATCATTGCCCTGAAATGGTCTGGTGTCCCATTCAGTATGTATTCCTATGCATTGTGTCTGGTTATCTTGAGATGAGCTCCAGATCCTTTGTGACCATGACCAAGATAAAGCTTACTAAAATAGTAATGAATGAATGAATAATTTCTATTCTCATTATAAATAATTGAAAAAAAAAAAGCTCTCTTTATGGAAATTCTGAAATGAATATGCAAATTACTACTAAAGAATTCACCCTCAATCCTGAATAAGCACTGTAAAGAGAGCTCTGTGTCTGAGTGAGTGTGAACTGCACTGATTCAGATGCAATGACAGTGTGAGCCTGTGTGTGAGTGAGACACTGACTTGTCCTGACAGCCGTCGGTGCAGTCACAGCCCACCAGGAAGTCGAGGCTGGTGTTGATGTAGACACCGTCCTCGGGGATGCGCTCTTTGCTGTAAGCCACGCTAGGTGGGGGAGTGTTGTCAATCTCATTTACGCAGGACAGCGGAATGTCCTCACGGCCGCATGTGATGTCCCGGATGAAGTAGAAGGGTCTCTGTGGCTGGAAGCGGCGGTCCACCAGGACGTACGGGTCCAGACAGAACATCTCCAGGAAGATGAAGTCACAGTGTGTTTGGAAGAGGTAGCGCTGGATCTCCGCCATGTTCCTCAGGCTCAGGCCACAGGGGGACTTGTAAATCACATGGAAAGACATCTGAGGGAGAGAGGATGTGAGGTATAGAAGAAACAAGAAGGAGAATAAGAAAAGACAAAGAAAGAAGAATGAGAAAGAGAAAGAAAGAAATTGGTCTTGAAACACAAGGAAACAAAGCACTGCATGCTACACACTGACCTTGCGATTGAGACGGCGGCGTGCGGTCATACGGCGGAACTCGTACAGCAGCGGGGTAAGGAGAGGGTTTCGGCCCCGGTGGAGGTTGGGCCGCGTGGGCCGGATGCGCTTTAGACAATCAGGTGTGCAGGTGTGTGCCATGTAAAAGAGGCGGTCATTAGGGGCCTGATAGGACGGCTCCTGAGGAATCCGCTCACCCACATAGGGAGATATGGTAGTTATGGCAGACATGGGAGTTATGGTAGGCGGCAAGGTTTGGGGAGCCGGAGCGATGGGTGTCAGGTTCTGCACTGGCCCTGACTGCAAGAAGAAGAGCCTAAAATAGAGGGAAGGATTAGACAAAAATACTGTGGATATTCGGTTATCATTATTTCGCATTATTATCTTAAAAAGAAACCTGATTTGGCTCTAAAGGATAATCAAGTCGCAAATTCTGCTGAAATAGCTATTCTTATTTAATGAAGATCTCGACAATCAGAAAATTATGTGTTAGGAGCGGTGATGAGCTTGCTAACCTGGAGCTGGCGGTCTGGGGAAGGATGCCGACAGTTTTGAGCTGGAGGTCAGTGGTAACAATCTGACGAGCGGCAGGGACGTACGGGGAGGTGCTCTTTTTAGCCATCTGCATCCTACAGAGCAAAGCCATATGTAGGGGTGAGTAAATCAAAACCTGGGGTGTAATGTTGAAGAGTTCATACAGAGAAGTGTCATGGGTAGTGTCACTTCTGCTTGATGTAGGGGCAGTACTCACTCAGCACGGATGGGCTGAGGTGTAAGTTGTGGAGTAAGTTGTGAAGTAAGCTGTGGAGGAAGCTGTGGAGGAAGCTGCGGAGGAAGCTGCGGAGTAAGCTGCGGAGTAAGCTGCGGAGTAAGCTGCGGAGTAAGCTGCGGAGGAAGCTGTGGGCGAGGTGGTGTAGGCTGTGTGACTGCAGCGCGGTTGGCTAGTAAATTGTTTTCATTAGTGTACTGCACCACAGGGCCTTTAACCCTCATAGCTCCTGCACATAGGTAGACAGAGGAGAGATTAGACAAATACAGAGATGGATAGAACTTCATATACAGAGCTATTTTAAAACACATTAAAAAAAAAAAACATACATAAAAATCCCACACATTACACCCATACACATACATACTAAACAGAACAGAGTGTTACCCATGTTGGGCCGAGCACGCTGCTGGCCAGCCAGCTTTTTCTCCTGGTTGTTGGCCGTGCTCATTTTTAGGTTGAACATGGGCTCCAGGCGAGTCGAGCCACGATAGATCCACTCACTGCGCTTATCATCCTGCATACAATAAACAACAATCAAATTATCCAAATATTTAAATGAAGCAAATATCCAGTGATCTGATGAAATACTGTACTACAAAAAAAATAAATAAAATTTGCCCATATGTTTGTGCATCTACATTTCCTTGTTAAATCAGTGACAATATTAAGCGACGTAAATAAAAACAAGACCAAGAACAGGAAGTGATGTGTCTCAGACCAGGAAGAGCATTTTGACGAGGCTGCCGTCCACTTCCTCCACGCGGCTCCTCCACCACGTCCCTTCCCACTCGGTTTTGATGATCTGCCCCGGCTTCAGCAGCACCATGGGTCTGTTCGGGTACGCTGTGATGTACTCCTCGATGAAATCCCTGCATGACTCATCCTCAATGTCCTCCCATGTCTTCTGCACTGTGCATTAACACAAACACACTCATTAGGTTTGTGCATATAATTAAAATTCATCGCAAATGTGTGACGTTCTGGGAAAACTTGTCAGGTGACCATGAATATTGAAAAATCACTTTGTGAAATACAACATTTATATGTATTGTAATATGATTTCTTGGGTTACTACCAATGTCTGGTCAAATGTTCATATTAACTGCTGCATTGGAACTTAATAAAAATTTTTTAAAAATGTCAACGTGTTGAATGCTTATCCCCATAACCTTATAATGATTTGAGTTCAGTTCAATCGATTCAGCCACTAGGCATGTGGAGCAGAGAAAGAAATGACTCGCTGGAACACCACTTACATGGTCTGCAAACAGGGTAGAGATCTGGCAGGGCTACGTAAGAAGCATAGCCATCATCAAAAAAGATCAGGAACCTGAAAGAGATTAGCTGCATTATTTCTAGCAGTTCTCTTTTCCCAAGAAAACACCCAAGAATCTTTTATTTTTTCTACAAAATTTCAGCAATATTTCATCATCCTCACCTCATGCGATTCTTGCTGTTGGGCATTTCAGCGACGATGCCAGCGTACAGCCACACCTGGTTGCCATCTTTATATTTGGCAACAACACGAGCGCCAACGTACAGCCTCTCCAATGTTGGGTGATAATCGAACGCCACATGGTTCCCAGACAGCAGGCTTTTCCCTTTATTCTCAAACTTCACCTTGTACTTAAAGCCGTTGCCTGTGTCATGAAACAACAGAAATGTTTTTAAATGTTAGCCAAAAAAATACATGAATAAACATAAGTACAGTGAGTTTTGATTAACATCAGAGTAGAATAACTGCTGAATATATGCAGTGTTTCTCAGTGACAGCTGTGAAGCAAACTTAAAGCATGTAAAAGTCGAAAACATGAGCCGCACATGTCAAAGAAAAGCCTCAGGCATGGCATATAAATTAAAGTGGGATTTATAAACACTTTTGTCATGAGCATGTTTCTAAGCTGCTTACACAGAAGTCACACCTCTATCTCTAGGATTAAATTGCACAAACTGACGAAAAAACTCTGCAAGGTGCTTTAGGGCTTTATTTTATGTAGTGGAAAAAACCATTATAAATTAAAAAAAAACAAAAACAAACAAACAAAAAAACAAACAATACAATCCTCACATAACACTGACCGCATAAATCAATTTATAACGTTGTTTATATCTTCATTTATAACTTACCCACTGAGTTAATGGCTATAAGAGTTCCACGGTGCCAGGTCTTGGTGCGTTTTTTACCCAGAATGCTCATGTTGAGCCTCATGACGTCCTGCTTTAGAGCTGGATTTGGTTGAGTGGGTGCATGCGCAGGGCCTGAGGACATGAACACCGCTGGAATGTTTAGCATGGAGCCCCGGGATGGAGAGGGAGGGGCCAGTCCTTTTGTGGGCGTGATTGCTGTGGATGGTGTTGACTTACCAACTGTCTGCATCAGGCTCTGCACTTGCTGTGCGGACCTCTGAAGTGCAGCTGATGCTTCCATAAGCTAATGTACAATGGTATTAAACATAGGAGGTCTCAATGCATATGTAATAACTGAGGAAAATATTTGAAGGGTTGTTATTACATATAATTACATAGAGTAATGCATGGAGGAGGAGGATTATTTAGGCGATATAAAGTCGTAGCCACTCTCTTACCGAGTCTTTGACTGGTGTCTTCTTTGGTGGAACCACTGTGGGGGGGGAAAGGAGTGCATTTTGTAAAGAATAGTCGCATCAAAAAGCATCACCTCTCAGTAATAACATTTACACACAATCTAATTGACAAAAAAGCAAAAAGAAATCATATTAACACTATATTATATTAAATCCCTACTCAGAATACACTACATGACTAAATGTATATGCACACCTGATCATCACTTTGAACATGCCGTGTAAGATTTACTCCTTTTTTTTCGGTAATAAACTTGGATTTTGGAGTGTGGTTTTGTGGATTTGCTCATTCAGCCACAGCTACATTATTGTGACCAGGCACTGATGTTGGGCAAGAACAACATCAGTCTTGCTGAAACAGGTTTTGGGCCTTATTTGTTTTAGTGAAGGTGAATTCTTATTGCTACAGGATACAATCCCTACTTGTTTCTGAGGTTTGTTTTAAACCCAATCAATACTAATAACTGCAAGAAATACAATGCGGAGTAGAGGATCGATCACAACAGGTACGTCCCAAATCGCATACTTATGCCATATTCTATACTGTTGTGGATTATAAATATTGTGTGTGTTTTATAATTTCCGACAAGAAGAAGTGCACTTTAAGCACCGGTTGACGCACTTGTCCAACTAAAAATATGAAGTGTGGAAATGTTGGACACTTTATATACTCAACAAACACAGCTTGGCTTATGTAAAAGAAGCGGGTGGAGCTACCAGGCACTGATGCTGGATGATGAAATATTTTAAAATGATAAAATAAATTTTAAGTATAAATAAATAATGATGAAATAAATTAATAAATAATAAGATAAATAAATGATAAATTTTAATGATAAAATAAATTTGTCTTTTAACAAATATCTTTTAAATTAGTCAACGTTTTCAATATTCACCCCATTCTTCTAAAGCTAGTGTTGTCATGTTATGTTATATATTTGACATTTTCCATCTACTGGGAAAGCTTTTATTTAGATTCAGTAAAAAAAAAAACCCCCACCACGGTTCCATTTGCAACTATACCCTTCTAAAATTCATACACTAGACAGTAGAGTGTGTACTACATTATTTGGGACACAACAATGTTCTCTGTCTTCCAATGCATTAATAAATCCTGCAGCTATAAGGCCGTAGATACACTCCATGTATGTACTCAGGTGTATGTACTCCCATTTAATCAAAACACCTACCACAGCCCACAGCAATGACATCATCGTCATCATCATCCACATCGTCGTCGTCATCATCTTCCTCCTCATCGTCATCAATTTCGATGACCTCAGAAGCATGGCCACCACCAACCCCTTCGTCTTCAGAGCTGCTCTCCCGATACTCCAGACCTATGTTACTGTAGAGCTCTTTCACTAGAACCTCACACTGTATTACAGACCTGTGAACAGAACTTCCTGTTAGATTGCTAACACATCAGACACACTATATTTACATTACATTCTGAGAAAATCTATATTTATAAATGTGCAACCTTACACCCACTGTCCATTTTATTAGGAACTCCTGTTCACCAGTTATCCAATTATGCAATCATGTGGCAGCAGCAGCATAATGCAGAAAAGGACTCAGACAGAGGTCAAAAGTTTGAGTTAATGTTCACATCAAACATTAGAATGGGGAAAAAGTGTGATCTCAGAAACTTTAACCATCGTTTGGTTGTTGGTAACCAATTTTCTGGTTTTGAGTATTTCAGAAACTGCTGATCTCCTGAGATTTTCACACTTACTCACACATGCACTCACACACTCATCAGGTCTATGGGTGGAAATGCTTTGTTGATAAGAGAGGACAGAGGAAAATGGCCAGATCTTATCAACCTGCCATGTAAGGAAGGCTTTAGTAACACAAATAAGCAGTCTTCACAAAAGTGGTGAGAAGAATACAAGAATACAGACAACACTGGATTCCTGTCAGCCAAGAACTGGAATCTGAGATCATCATGAGTGCAGAGTCACCAAAAGTGGAAAGATAAAGACTGGACCAAATTATTATTTTTTTTTCTTCTAATCTTCAGTTTGGAAACCTGATATGGTCTGCTACTGTTGTAACTTGACATATTGTGTTTACCGAGATGCTTTTCTGCTCACCACGGTAACAAAGAGTGATTATTTGAGTTACTATATCCACCCTGTTCTATCTTATCAACAAACTGGTATTAACTATGGTAGTAACTATTGCACACTTAAATGTTCTTTGGTTTCCGAATAAGTCTGTGTAAACTTTGGAAACGGTTGTGTGTGAAAATCTCACCAAGACTCAAACCAGCCCATCTGGCCATGCTATGGTTAAAATGAATTCTGATGCTTTACACCAGATACAGCTCTTGCCCTGTATCTATGATTTTATGCGTTGTGCTGCTGCTACATGATTGGATAACTGCATAAATGAGTTGATTTTCTTTTTTTGCACTGATTTGAAATAATTTTTTCTCACCCACACAGAACTTACTCTGAAGCATTGGAGCAGAGTGTGTCCATACTGGCCATGTCTTTTTCTTTCTGCTCGACCCAGTTCTCCATTTCGGCTAACTGGGCTTTTCTGTGTGCCACAACCTCACTGCTGTCCACCTGCTCCTCGATCCACCTGCGCAGCTCATCCAGAGAAACGCCAAGTTCCTCCTCCAGCTCTGCCCCCAGCTCGGTGTCCAGAGCCGAGCTCAAACATGCGTCCACCTCCATACCTACCACTGAAAGACAGAGTGACACAAAGACTTTACTTTCACACTAATTAAGAGCACAAGTGTGTGTGTGAGAGAGAGAGCATGAGTCAGCTCCAGAGCCGAGCAAAAGTCTTCATCCACCTCGTTTGCATAAGACGTGTTACTAGGAAACTGGGTTACATTTATGATACTGCCACACACTTTTTTTTTAAGTTTTTTTTTTTTTTTTTGCACACAGAACTTTAAAAGTATATTTGCAGACACTTCCAAAAGTATTGCAACAGAAGATATTAGGGTTTGAGACCAAAAGACGATAACTTAAGTTTGAACACCCCCATTTTTTTTTTTTTTTTAAAGGGATCAAAAATATTGGAGCATGTGCCTGACAGTTGTTTCCTGTTGCTCAGGTGTGTCACGGCAGGGTTGTGTTTTTGTTTTGTTTTTTTAAATGAATAGCTCTAAATGTGGTTGGTTTTAGCCCATGGCTTCGTCTGTGCAGACTACATTTGTTGTTAAAAGGATAAACCAACATGAAGACCAGAGAGCTGTCCATGGGAGACCAGCAAGCCATTTTAATTCTGAGAAAATAAGAGAAAATCTATCAGATCCATTGCACCAGCAATTGGGATAGCCATTACAACAATTTGGAATGTCCTGAAGAAAGAAACCACTGATATACTAACAAACACACATCAAAAGGTCAAAGAAAAAAAACTGAATTGATGACAGAAAAATTGTGAGAAAAACCCTAAAACAACAGTCAGTGACATCATCAACAACCTCCACAGGGCAGGAATGAAGGCGGTCTCACCTTGAAGACCTACCCACTTGAAAAAAAAATGTAGAGGCCATCCCATAAGGTCACTCATGGACAGTAGGGAAGGCCAAAATTATCAGCCACAAAAGTTCTTGAACCATACTAAAGTGATGGAAAGGCCAAAATGGACAGCTCTAAAACCCAGTAGTGTTGATGACAAAATGTAAACAAAACGTGAATGTTTTGGTTTCTGCGCCATCGTTTTCTGGCATGTATCATCAGCAGAATGCAGTCATGTTTTTTAACCTCAGGTCTATCATTAGATAATTTAAGGCTCTTCACTGTAGTAACAAACATGGCCGACACCTGTAATCACTCACACTGTTATTCAACTGAGATTTACAGGGATCTCATACAGCGTGAAAAGTATTCATCCTAAACGGTTGTAATAATTTTAGAGTCTGAAACTGGCTTTCAATCTTCAGTGAGATTGGGTTTAAGGCTGAGTGATATGATGATGTCAAAATAATGTTTTTGAATAACATGAAGACACATGTAACATCAGTAGGGTTGCAAAGGGGTGGAAAATTTCCGGTAAATTTCCAGGAAATCTCGGGAATTTAACAGGAATTTATGGGAATCTTCGGGAATTTACGGTAATTAATGGGAATTTATTTAAATTATTTAGAAATTTCGGGAAATTTATATAAACTTTATATACAAACATAAATATAAACATTCAGTTTGGTCCTAAGCTGACATGCAAGCAGACTAATGCATAAATGAGACTTTTGCCTTTGACTTAATTATGAGTAGAACTTTAATTCTTTCATTGAACAACACAAAATCATAAATGTTGAATGTAAAAAAACATATTTCCTTATGTTTTCTGTAAATGAAAGCTTCCTCACCCTTTCCCTTCCAAAAAGAGCCCAATTAAAAATTGTAATCCTCGGGTTCAAATGCAGAACTGTGGCTTCGATATTCTTGTGATGGTCAGAGCCTGGAAAATAGGGAGGAATTTCCCCCTTAAGTGACTGAGGGTGTGGGTGTGTGTGTGTGTGTGTGTGTGTGTGTGTGTGTGTAGGATGGTCTTTTTTAGACAGTTTTTTTTTTTTTAAATTATCCCACCTAAATGTTTGCTCAGTCAGTTTTTACAATAGTAAAATTTACATGACTACTCACCAAGATGGACATTTTTTTTAAATTATTTTGTGTGCAGGATTCAAGAAATGATCAGTGCATGTTATGGAGGAATGCACAGTGCATGTGGAGGTGTGGCCTCAGTAGCCCTGCAGTGCTGTGTGCATGTGATTGAGGAATATTCAGGGATGTTTTATCCGGTTGTTTTAACTAAGATTATGCTGCAAGATATTTTTTTCAACTACATTTAAGTTCCCTGTTATAGGCTAACCTGCAATTTTGCAAATTCCCAGTTTATTACCATATATTCCCGTTAATTCCCATGGAAAGTTTCTAGCCATGAAAATTCCCGGAATTTTGCAACCCTAAACATCAGATGACATAGTTACTGAAAAAACATAAGAAATGTTTGCACCAAAAACTAAAAGATTATATTTTGTAGCTAAATCTTAGAAAAACACCGATCAGGCATAACATTATGAACACTGAGAGGTTACGTGAGTAACACTGATTATCTCCTCATCATGGCACCTGTTAGTGAGTGGGATACATTAGGCAGCAAGTGAATATTTTGTCCTCAATGTTGATGTGTTAAGTGTAAGGATTTGAGCGAGTTTGACAAGGGCCAAATTGTGATGGCTAGACGACTGGATCAGAGCATCTCCAAAACTGCGTGTGGGATGTTCCCGGTCTGCAGTGGTCAGTATCTATCAAAAGTGGTCTAAGGAAGGAACAGTGGTGAACCAACGACAGGGTCATGGACGGCCAAGGCTCACTGACGGGGAGCAAAGGCTGGCCCGTGTGATCTGATCCAACACACAAGCTACTGTTGCTCAAATTGCTGAAGAAGTTAATGCTGGTTCTGACAGAAAGGTGTCAGAATACACAGTGCATGATGGGTCAGGGCTGTTTTGGCAGCAAAACGAGAACCAACACAATATTAGGCAGGTGGTCATAATGTTATGCCTGATCAGTGTATATAATATTGTGACATATCGCTCACTCCTTATTAGTTTTAATTTGGTTTATTTCGGAAAAGACAACATCCTGACTTAATTAATACCTATTGTGCTTAATAGTGTTTATTAGGCTAAAATGCAAATTAAGGAAGTGTTAAGGTCATTAAACCTGTACAAATAGTGTGCATTATTCACAAAGAGACTATCATCACACACTAAAAGACTTACTGGTTCATGTTAAGGTTAGTGATATACACACACATGTGTACACACACACACACACACACACACACAAAGGCGGTGCATGTGTCATATCTATCCCATCAGTGAACATGCTCTAACGCACCTGACATTACCTACAATCGTGCACAGATCTTTAAGAAATCGTTTACAACAAACTTTTGTTTCCTTAGAAACAGTTTCAGATCTATGATGATGCTAGCCATGGTGGCTAGGAAGCTAACGTATCATAGCTTACCAACAAAGTCCGGCCTCCAACAAGGGTCCTTTACTGAATCGCTCCAGTTCTCAGCTACTTAAATCATGCACGAAAAAACATCAAAATGTTTATTTAGCAGTGCCTTGAATGTATCTATGGCTACATAAAAAGCCATTTGCACCAAAAAGGACTTTTTCTAGCTAGGTTTAATTATGTATCATTCAACCGGTCAACTCTGTCGTGGTTGTTTTTCCCCTACCCGTATTCTAACAAATCCCGCCTCCCTACGATAGAATATCATCCAATCATAAACGCGCACAAAGAAATTTCCGGCCAATCAGAAACATATAAGTCAGAAATACGGGTAGGAAAACGACAACGCACGCTGCATCGATTCGACAATCGATGGGTTACGCCTACCTGAAGGACGTTCATACTGACCAATCAGAGCTTTATTATGAATAAATCGTACATGACGAGTTCAATGTGGGCCTGACTGACTGATGGATCAGGCATGCAGACATTTCACGGTTGGATATTTTCAATTTCCACCAAAAACTGCACATACTGACTATACATACAATAAAAAGTAACAGTGTACAAATACTAAAACAAATAATCTGCACCACAGTCAAGACAGCTTTGGTAGGAACTGGAGTGTGTATATACAGTATACTGGCTTCTATGGTAACCACAAGATGCTTTCTGTGAAACCGAAAAAACAGGGGGTGAAGTTAGACATGATCCAGCCCCTTCTACCTGAGCGAAGTCAAACAAAGAGTACAAGGGGGTGGAGACAACTTACTGAATTTCAGGCTGGTTACAGACACACACACACACACTGAGATACTCCCCAGAAACCGTGGATTACTGCTGAAGTGCGCTCGCTGCTGAAAACTCGAGACACTGCATGCAGATCTGATGACAAGGCAACCCTCAACACAGCATGAGCCAATCTGTCCCAGGCTATTAGAGAGGTGAAGCACAACTATTCCGAAAAAGTCCATGGTCGCTTCCTAAACACCAAGGATACAAGCTGTGTAACCAGGCATTCAGGCCATGACTGACTGCAAAGCTATAGCAACACCAGATGCACTGAATGATTTCTATGCACAGAACAATATGCCAGGAGGAAAAAAAACACTCTGACTCTTTGTGTCTGCAGAAGACATCAGGAAAACACTTTCCCATGGAAAGCTCCAGATTCTGACAACATAACTGGCTGAGTTCTCAGGAAATGTGCTAATCAGCATGACAAAAGTCTTTAACATTTCCAAGCAAGTTGTCCCTGTTTGCTTCAACACCCTTATCCAGAGCAAATTACAATTTACTTCATTTTTATACAGCTGAACAGTTAAAGCTTAAGGGCCTCACTGTTGCAGCTTGGTAGACCTGGGGTTCAAACTCACAACCTTCCAATCAGTAGTCTAACAACTTGACCACTAAGCTACCACATCCCCTTTACTCTCCATACAGAGAGGAGGTGAACCAGCTAAGGATAGTGCAGAAACAACAATCTATGGCTTGATGTTGTCTTAAAACTGATGAGACTAAAGAGGTGATTGTTGACTTTAGGAGGTCTCAGGTAGACCAATTACCAGTGCACATCACTGAAACAAGTTTCTTGGTGTGCATATAACAGAGGACCTCTCCAGGACTCTCAATACCATCTGTCTAGCCGAGAAGTCCATACTTCCTGCAAGAGGCTGACAAGAGCCAAAGTCCCCCCTCCTAGCCTTGCATCCTTCAATAGAAGGACAATAGAAAGCTTCCTGACCAGCTGTCTCACTATGTAGTATGGGTCTCCTACTACAAGACCCTTCAGAAGATCAGGAGAACAGCTGAAAAAATCATTTGGGGTCTTTACCCACTACTGACACCTCTTTCAACATCCTCTACCTCTGAAAAGCCAATAGTATTACAGACTATCCCTCTTACGTGCCCTATGGACTCTTTACTATTCTGCCATCTGCCAGAAGATAGAAGAGCATCCGTGCCACCACCAGTGGACCTGGCAACAGATTCTACCCTAACCTGTATCTTTATGGAAGAACATATTAGTACTTCACTACATATAGTACAGATTAAAGTTCATGCTCTGTGTATTTATTGTCCTGGATTTGTCTCAAACTAATATCTATTTGCACTTTATGTAGTCCTGTGTCCTTGCACTATATTCCTGGAGAAATTACATTTTGTTCCAATGCATACAAGCTATACTGATGAATAACAATAAAAGCCTACTTGAATTTGTTTGACTTGTTCTCTGTTGTCTTAGGGTAAGGGCAAAGGGTCAGGACTTTTGTGGGTAGCTGTGTCAGGTCAGGAAGAGGAATCTTGTGGCATCTTGTGACATTTTTAAAGAAAGCAGACTTTATAGTCTATATAAAAATGCTGTATTGTATTGTAAGATTTCCTATTTTCCACTTGGTACATGTGCTGGTTGTGTGTAACCACACACAAGACAGACACAATCAGCCAATTTTGTTGTTGTGTAACCACCGTAAATGTGCATATTTGATGTTGACTGTGAATAACTCTTAGACCCAACTTTTTTGTGTCTTTGAATTCCACACACTATATAGCAACCTTTTTGTGGACATCTGAGCATCTAACCCAAACTGTGTCCAAACTGGAGATGTTTGAGTCAGTAAGGAACAGGAGGTCACTGAACAAACTGCTCTCCATCATGGACAATCCATCTCACCTGCTCAGAGTCAGCAGAGCTTATTCTCAAAAGACACATTCTAATTCCTTGTCACAGAGAACGTTACAGGAGATCATTCATACCATTCACAATAACTTTGTACAATAGTTCACCTGTACTCTCACACTGCACTATTACAACTATTAACACTTTTTTCTAGACTCACATGCATACTGTACTGTTGCACATGTGTCCTTACACAAAGGTCAGGCACTGATGTTGGACAAGAAGGCCTGGCTCGCAGTCTCTGCTCTAATTCATCCCAAAGATGGGTGTTCTATCAGGTTGAGGTCAGGACTCTATGAAGTTCTTCCACACCAAACTCACTCACACATGTCTTTATAGACCTTGCTTTGTGCACTGGTGTGCAGTCATGTTGGAACAGGAAGGGGTCATCCCCAAACTGTTCCCCCAAAGTTGGGAGCATGAAATTGTCCAAAATGTCTTGGTATGCTGAAGCATTAAGAGTTCCTTTCACTGGAACTAAGGGGTCAAGCCCAACCTCTGAAAAACAACATATGAATTCAATAATTTGGAAGGGTGTCTCAAAACTTATTATCTATCTATCTATCTATCTATCTATCTATCTAGGTCATAAGTGACAATATGGAGTAACACATATTTGCAGCTATAAATAGATAAAAGTACTCTAAAACGTATTGCAATCAATGACAAATTGATAAGGTGTAGCTGTTATAGAAAACCAATCCGTTGTGGAGTATTTTCAGGTGATTATTTCTTGGTTGTTATTAGTGTGGATATTTTTGTGGACAAGTTTGGATGAAAGCCCGCTGCTGGTCACAGATGACGTGTGTGTGATGCGCCGCCCTGGCTGCCCGAAGCCAGGAACAGACAGGACCAGCTCGAGCAGGTAAAGTTCAAACCAAACTTTTCTCTCTTTTTAACCCGCAGCTCACACAAGGCATTTAGTGCACGCACTGCTGCACAGCACTGACATTTCACACATAAAGATTGCCGTGTAAATCCTACCTCTGTAAACAAATAGCGCAGGGTATCTAACTAGATTGGTTTCAACTCCACCATACCCATCGGGAAAGCTAGCTTAGCTGATTAAGCTAACATTAGCTAGGCGAGTAGGTTAGCCCTAGTAAGCGTAACCTGTGCTTTTATGTTTTGCACGATCCATTTGCAACAGAAATGTTTGAATCTTCAAAAGTAGACAGTCTGATTATTTAATAATCCCGCAACTTGGTTTTGTTTTCAATGTTGAGCGCAATTTGAAGTGTTTACCCTACAGGAACTATGTCTACTTAGCAATGTAAGGTTGAATCCTAAACAGTCCCGTGTTCACTCTATAGGTGCACTGAATAGGGTGCGAGGAAGCGTATTTTACGCCCTACGTATAGTGCACTACATGTTGAATAGGAAGCCGTTTGCGATTTAGCCAACGTCAGCTCTCGAGCTAGTAGTAGTAGTGGTTTAGCAGCAAAGCATCTGTTAAAAACAAACCTGTCAAAGTTATAAACTCCATACAAGCTAGTGCATCCGACTTAGCGTTTAAATCAGGTAAGTTACTTGTACGTTTATTTATGACATGTAGAGAGACTGTTTAAACAGTTTTGCTGTAAAAACTTGACGTTAGAGCGTACTTAACTGACGTTAAAGGAACTAGCTAGCAAGTTAGCATTCTGTGGACACTTCCTGGGGCGAAACTTTTCAGTTCAGTTTCAGTTAATGGTTAAACTCTGCGTGTAGATAAAGCTAGCCAAGGCTTATTAACGTGGCAAACGTCATTCAAAAACATTTCACCTATGTTATCTTTTTAGTTTAGTGTGGTAGCTAAACTGTGTTGTTTGTTTTCCATCTATAGGCACTTGTTGTTCAGACAGGAATGGGTGACATGAAGACGCCAGATTTTGATGACCTTTTGGCAGCATTTGATATTCCAGATATTGATGCTAAAGAAGCAATTCAGTCTGATTCAGGGGATCCTGATGCGAATCACAGTGAATCCGGTAGCAGTGGTACCAAAGAGAGAAGTGGTGGTTCATCACAAAGGCCGTTAGAAATCCGGGAAACTTCTCATGACCCATCTGTAGTTAGTGTTATAGTAAAGAACAGCATATGTGCTGATGTATATGAAAACAGGAGAGATGATGAAGAAAACACAGAGAGGCAAGTAACTGATGTTCTGGATGAAGCTGACAGAAGTAGAGCTGGGGGTCAGCTCTCTCCCCAGGTTGCACACAGCTTAATGCCAATGGACCCTCTCATTCACAATGGATTCAAGGCTGTTTCAGGAGGGGTTGTTGAACACTCCCTGCTCTCCAGTCAATCGCAAATGCAACCGAAAGGCCATTTGTGGTCCCCTTGTTCTCCTAAAATAGCCAGAGAAGGTGATGAGAGCAATCATGGCGATGGTCCTGCCAACCCATCTGCCAACTTTTCACCTCATATGCCTTTACCTGCTTCTTCCATTTCTTGCACAAATTTTATTGGCCTGCCACCTCCCAAGGTTGAAAAAGATGAAGTAGAACATCCTCCACCTGCCTTCACTCCTCAAACTCAGCCTGTGAACAGCAGCCCAAGGACAGAGGTTAATCAAATGTTATCTGAAGATGAAGAGTCAGAACCAGACCTTGGAAGCCCTCCACTAATGATTCAAGAAAGTCCAGATGTACAGATGTCTTCACCTCTCAGGTTTCCAGGCAGACATGGGTCATCTGGAGAGCTTCAGCCTCCTCCGCCTTCCTCACCATCTTTGCCTACAAGTAACACTCAATCCAGAGACACCACTTCTGTTTCTCCACACGCAACTCCCTTGGTGTCCCATCAGACGCCCCCACAGAGCAATGACTCTACCGAAAAGATGTACCCATCCATACCAGAGGTATACCCAGAACACATTATTGAAGAAAGAGACTCTCCCGAGAGCCCTGAGCCAGAAATGCCACTACATCCACAGTGGAAAAGTTCATCATCAACCCCTGCACAGGAGCTAAAAGAGAAAGAACCTGTGCAGGACAAAACCTTGGAGGATCCTGAAAAGGAGGAGCCTATAGAGAATTCAAGGAATGGACAGGAGCAGAGTACAAGCATCAGTGAAAAAGCTGAGAAAGAACATATGCTAGAACCAGAAGAAGAGCAACCCTCAGTCGTAGTGTCCATACCGTCTGTCAAAAATAGACCAGACTCTTCTGCAATACCTTCCAGACCTCTTAAAGTTCGAATCAAGACAGTTAAAACCCCCACCGGCAACATCACACGCACTGTTACCAGAGTAGCTGCTAAAGGGGCTGCAGGAGGCCTCTCCAAGGGCCCTGAGGGCACTAAAATTCCAATAGGAGGTCGGAAAGGGGTCAGTCGGCCTAAGAGACCTGCAGCAGCCATGTCCAGCCAGTCTCAGGATTCAAAGGCTACAATGCTTCCAGTGTCAACCCTACAGGATGCCAGCTCAGCCATGCTCTTTGCAGCCAGCAAGGCACAGAAAGTGGCCTCTGGCATCACAAAGACATCAACTTCACCATCTGTTTCCTCTTCATCCCCATCCTCCTCTGCCATCAATATTTGCTCGATCGGTCAGAAAACAGTTGCTGTGCCTTCCAACAAGCCGGCATCCATTGTAAACAATCCGGGAGCTGTGATCTCCCGTAGCCAGTCGAGTCTGGTAGAGGCCTTTAACAAGATTCTCAACAGTAAGAATCCGTTGCCCAGCTACCAGCCAGACCTCTCCGTTCTGCCTCGTCCCGAATGGGGCCTTGGAGTGCCTGCTTCTGGATACCGTTGCCTGGAATGTGGTGATGCGTTTGCTTTGGAGCGCAGCCTGGCACGCCACTATGACCGGCGCTCCTTGCGCATCGAGGTGACCTGTAACCTCTGCGCGAAACGGTTGGCCTTCTTTAACAAGTGCAGCCTGCTGTTGCATGCTCGTGAGCACAAGGAGAAAGGATTGGTCATGCAGTGCTCACACCTTGTCATGAGACCTGTCAGTGTGGAACAGATGATTGGCCAACAGGATACTGTACCCATAGGTAATTTACTTGAATAGTTTGTCACGTACCATGTAGAAGTAAAAATCTTATTTTAATGCTTCATCCAAGTGCACATGGGGAGGTGTAGGCTAAGCAGGGACTTGAGTCTAACTGATGCTATATATAATTGTATGTGTTTTTAATTGATAATGGTTTATTCGACATGCAAATTGTTATGAACTTTTGATTAACCGTTTAACCTCCTTATATAACTCAGAAGTTTCTAAAGGAGATTGTTAAGAGAATGCAGTGAAGCCAATTGTGACAACCTGTGAGCTCATGTATGCAAAAGAGGGCAGATAGTGCTTTCCTCAGTGTATGTTACACAGCCCTGTGATGCAGCATGAGCAACAGTTTGAAAAGAAGCCATTGGCTGGTTTCACTTGTCTCAGAGTGTCTCACTTGTTAGCCTGGGGACAGTTAGCTAGTGGGTGGGAAATGGCAGGTAGTCAGAAGGGGCGCATGTCAGGAGAGATGATATTTCTCTGTGAAACACGCACACACACTAATTATTCACCTTTATTAATTTTTCTGCTTTTTCATGAAACTTATTTACAGGTATGCTTTCTCCATCTCTGCTGCCCTCGCCTTCCTTGACTGGGTCCTTTGATAATTGGTAATAACACAGCACAATGACCTGGAATTATTATTATTATTATTATTATTATTATTATTATTGTCTTCACTGATGAATGATTTCAAAAGTTCCCTGCATAGTATGATGGCTTATTATATTTAAAAAAATTATTTATATCTAGAATATAAAGATCTATATATTTATTATGACTTTATTTTGGAATCAAACATTTATTCATGTAAAGACACACAGGCTTATAATGTATATTGTAAAAGAAAAGGCTGTATTTCTATTGATTTAAAAGTGAAATAAAATTGTTTTTTTCTAAATTGGCTGAATAATTGTATTCATTATTCCATTACTGAGTAAAAGCTTAATTATATTTTGTTATTTCTTTAATGATTGTGCATTTGAACCTAGAATAAAATTAAAAATTATTTATATTTACATATTATTAACACATTATATACTTTTCAGCAGTCAGGAATTGCTTAAAGAGCACCACTTTCTGTGCCTGTTCTTTGAGTTTCTTTTCCCAGTATATATTTTGGCCCAGTAGCATCTGCTTGTGTTTGCAGGTGCCCAGAGTGTAAGAATTCATTTGGCTCAAAAGACAAACTAGCCACACACTTCCAGGAATCAGATCCGGGGGGCATAGACACAGTGAGTAATTGCGTTACTGTGAGCATATTGCTCATGCCATTAGTGATAAAAGCAGACGAGTTATTTGCTTTAATGAATCCATGCATGGCACGCCCCCCTGTATCCTTATGAGTGGGTGTTTGTGAACATTTTTCTATGATGTGTGTGTGTGTTTTTAGTGCTGCATGCAGTGCTCTCCTCCGATGCCTCTGTGGAATCCCTGCAGTGCTGCTGCCCACCAGAGACTCCACCAGAAGCTCCACCCTCTTGTATGCCCAGAGTGTGGACTCATCTGCAAGCAAAATGGTCTTAACACGCATGTGCGCCGAGCCTGCCTACATTACACACGTCAGCTGGGACACAGGTACACATACACATCTCACACTCATGGTTACACTTAAGAAGCAGTGTGTTTGTTAAAAAAAAAAAAAAATTGATGCACCTTTCACTATTTACGATTTTCACAAACCTTTTTCAAACTGTTTTAAATTCCACATGTGAGTTACACTATATTCCCAAAGGTTTTGGGACACCCCTCTAAATCATTGAATTCAGGAGTTTGGCTTGGCCCCTTAGTTCCAGTGAAAGGAACTCTTAATGCTTCAGCATACCAAGACATTTTGGACAATTTCATGCTCCTAACTTGAACTGAGACCATTTGCTTCCTTTTCATTCATTATCTATCTATAGTAGTTCAGTTCTGACTCACGTCTGAGTCATAACTCTTTGCTCCTAATAATACTTTAATAAGGATTTGATTTTTCCCTTGTGTGTTCCGAGTGACTGCTTGAAAGTGATAAAAAAAAAAAAAAAAAAAGGAAACTGGTGAGTTTTAACAGGACCAACAACAGGAAAAGTACTTCTCAGTTTCATGCTTCCAACTTTGTGGAACAGTTTGGGGATGACTCCTTCCTGTTCCAACATGACTGCACACCAGTGCACAAAGCAAGGTCCATAAAGACATGGATGAGTGAGTTTGGTATTGAGGAATTTCAAAGAGTCCTGACCTCAACCTGATAGAACATTTTTATGATGAATCAGAGCGGAGACTGTGAGCCAGGCCTTCTCATCCAACATCAGTGTGGTTAGAAATTCCCATAAACACAAACCTTGTGGAAAGCCTTCCCAGAAGAGTTGAAGTTGTTATAGCTGCAAAGTGCGGTCCAACTCCCTATTACAATTATGTGCTTGTAAAGGTAGACGTCACAGTTTTGGCCTGGCTCACAGTCTCCGCTCTAATTCATCCCAAAGGTGTTCTATCAGGTTGAGGTCAGGATTCTGTGCAGGCCAGTCAAGTTCCTCCACACCAAACTCTCTCATCCATGTCTTTATGGACCTTGCTTTGTTCACTGGTGTACAGTCATGCTGGAACAGGAAGGGGTCATCCCCAAACTGTTCCACAAAGTTGGAAGCATGAAACTGAGAAGTACTTTTCCTGTTGTTGGTCCTGTTAAAACTCACCAGTTTCCTTTTTTTTTTTTTTTTTTATCACTTTCAAGCAGTCACTCGGAACACACAAGGGAAAAATCAAATCCTTATTAAAGTATTATTAGGAGCAAAGAGTTATGACTCAGACGTGAGTCAGAACTGAACTACTATAGATAGATAATGAATGAAAAGGAAGCAAATGGTCTTGGTCATGGAGTTGAACTCCTCTGTACAATGAAACTCACAGTGAATGGTACATTAAAAAAAAAAAAAAAAACTGGTGGAAAAAGTGCTGTCCAGTTTTTAGTGAAAACTAAAAGTTGTCAAATATCTACTTTACTCAAATTGCCACCTTTAAGGCTACTTAAGTATAAAATAGTAAATGTTTTAATTCTTTAAATGCCATGTGAAAAGTTGATTTGATAAGTTACTTTTATTGTTAAATAAGCTGTTAGATGTTTTAAAGCAACTCGACTGTTTTGATTGAAACCAACAATCAACCTCTGCAGTTTGCTGGCATGGCTAATGCTACATAATTTACTAATGACTTAATCAGAATGAAAACATCCTGTAAATAATCAGGGTTTGCTATTAGCTAGAATTTGACTTGCTGCCTAGCGAGTTAATGTTAGCTTCTAGATTCGGTGCAGGTCTAACCCATCATTAGTTTAAAAAAAAAGGTATAGTCAGTTAAAATGAGGAGATTAGCTAAACTTGCCTTAGAATTTTTTTTTTTCCAAATTAGACCGAGTTCATTCCTTCCAGTGAGGCAAGTTTTATTAATATTCAAGTATTTCTCTTTATGCACATTGGCATCCACACTTCATGTCTTACATGATGACATCCTCCTCTGTTCTCTGCTGTCTTCATCCTCCTCTGTCTCTCCATCCAGGTGTCCCTGTTGTCAGCTGGTGTTCGGAGGTGTGAATAGTCTGAACGCAGTCAAAAATCACATGCACACAGCTCATTCTGAAGTCTTCCATAAATGCCCCTCCTGCCCAATGGCCTTCAAATCTGCTTCCAGTGCCGACACTCACTGTAGCACCCAGCACCCTCAGCTCTCAGAGAAAACCAAGCAATCCAAGTGAGTTTTTCCTAAAGCTGTGTCTGCTGTACATTTGTGGTCTAGCTCTTGTCTAATGCTTGCTTTTGAATTTTTTTCAACAGGGAGATATATAAATGTGTGATGTGCCGGACGGTTTTTACTCAGAAAGCCTTGCTCACCGTCCATTTTGACACCCATCTAGTGACGCAGAAGGTTAATGTGTTTAAATGTCCAGATTGCCACAAGCTGTTTACACAGAGGACGTCCCTCCTGGAGCATGTGAAGGTTTGGATTTTGTTTCTTATCCTGTAACTATTAGGTCTGTGTTAAATGTAAAGCGCAGTGAATAAATTAGTGACTTTCAATGTGAGATTTTCAGGGTTTTTTGTTTGTTTTTACCTCTGTTCAGATTAGCTTACACAGAATTTTAGTGGTTGATGATAACAGCTTCAAATATTAGATGGTTACTTTATAAGTTGCTTTAAAGATATGAACCTTTGTGTGGGGAAAAATTAACCAGATATTTCTACAAATACACCGAACATTATGACAATTGAGAGGTGAAGTGAGTAACACTGATGATCTCCTCATCATGGCACCTGTTAGTGGGTGGGATATATTAGGCAGCAAGTGAACATTTTGTACTCAAAGTTGATGTTAGAAGCAGGAAAAATGGGCAAGTGTAAGGATTTGAGCGAGTTTGACAAGGACCAAATTGTGATGGCTAGATGACTGGATCAGAGCATCTCCAAAACTGCAGCTCTTGTGGGGTGTTTGCAGCGGTCTGCAGTGGTCAGTATCTATCAAAAGTGGTCCGAGGAAGGAACAGTGGTGAACTGGCGACAGGGGCATGGGCGGCCAAGGCTCATTGATGCACGTGGGGAGCTGGCCCGTGTGATCCGATCCAACAAACAGAAATTGCTGAAGAAGTTAATGCAGGTTCTGATAGAAAGGTGTCAGAATACACAGTACATGATGGGTCAGAGCTGTTTTGGCAACAAAAGGAGGACCAACACAATATTAGGCAGGCAGTCATAATGTTATGTAACTGTAGATGTAATAGAAATGTTATGTTATAGAATTGTAAATACAATTCTTAAAGCCCTGAGTGTCTACTTTCATATGAGGCACATTAACCACCACTGTGGAGTGTGACATAAGGCCGAACATGGGCACCATAATTCAGGAAGAATTTCTATTTTTCTTTGCCCCTGAGTTAAGGATTAACCCTGCCAGTATCTTTGAATGCTCTGTGGTGCAAATGTTTCCTTTTGCCTGTTCTAGCAGACCCACTGGGCATTTGGGAATAGGCTACTACTGAGCTGAAGTTTCAGACATGTAGCAAGCTGGTAAAAGGCTAAAATGTGCGACTGAAGACTAGGGGATTTGTTTATCAACTCTGCTTATGCAGTTTGTGTGTAAACCGTCTATATTTATATGCACGTTTTTATACACAGAACATGATTTAACAGGTTGTGTCTGTGTTTAGACCTACTGGTGACCATGCTTATGTACAAAAGTGTAATCACGGGTAAATGTGTAGCTCCAATCCAACTTATTAGTGTCAGCATAACTGACAGTAATTTCTGACTGTGGTGCTCACAACAATATGTGGTCAAGCGAGACATAAAGCCTAAAGTAAAATCATAGGAAAGAACAAATAAGGATTGGGGCAGATTATGTATCTTGTGTGTTCTTAAGCAGCACAGGAACCTTTTCTGAGAATGTTGAGTGGCATATTTATCGATCTCGCTTGAGTGCAGTTTTAGCTGATCTCTGCCAGCATCTCGCCCTACTTTTGGAGAGGCCAACAAAAGGCAGGATTAGTATCCCTCTATACACTCAAGTCCTTTCTGGGATAGGGCTTTTAGCCACAGGCACATTTGAGTCAGAATGTGGAGGGAGGTCTGGCATTTCACATCAGCTATGACTGAATAATTCATATAGCACATGCTGCAATACATGACAGCAAAAGACCAGAGTAATGAGGGATTTCCACAGTGTTGCATGTTTTACAAATGTCTGAAGCCATTTATATATTGTTTACAATATGTGGTGATTTTTGAGCGTTTTTTTAACCTAAATGTGTGTAAAATTGAAACTTGTTCTACACACACTTTGATATACAGATATATACAGATATCCCTGGATGGAAAATACTAAGGTAGACACTGAATATAGTTTAGGGTCCTACTCTTATTAAATCATTAATGACAAGTAGGCAATAAAACGCTAACTTTAATTTATATTTTCAAACCTAACCTTTTAAAATAAAATTATATTTATGATATATCATACCTCATCAATGCATTACATTATTTAGCATTACATGAATTTTTAAAATGAAACATATGATTTGCAAAAGTAATATACTGTTAAATAATAAATATAACCTGAGGGAACTTGTGTTCAGGCTTCACACAGGAAGTCAGCAGCTCATCTGACTCAGAAGAGCTCACGGAAGATGGAGAGCTCAGATGGGGAGGAATGGAGGAAAGAGGAAGATGAGGATGGAGAGGGATATCCTGGAGAGAAAGAGAGCTCTGCTGCTCCCAATGCTCAGAAGTGGAGCTGTTCAGAGTGTCAGATAAGCTACACAGACAAAGAGACCTACATCACCCACATGGCTAAACAGCACAGAAAGGTCAGTGGGATCTAGAAATTCAGGTTCAAGACAAATGTGAGGCAGATCAATTTGTGTGTGTGATCTTGTAAATATTAAGAGAGAATGCACATGCTTGTCAATACTTGCATGAGCATGTTTGCATACCTAATTGTTGTGGATTTATCAAGGAGCTGAAGCGGTTCCCTTGCACACTGTGTGAAGGCTCCTTCTCTTCCTCCTCAAGTTTGAGACGCCACATCCGGGTCAAACACAAAGGCATCAAGAGGTCTTTCTATTGCCAGTGAGTACAAGACACCAAGACTCTGTGTGTAATCAGGCTACAGCAGCTTTTTAAAGTCGGTCATGGAATTCAAATTCATTTAGTTTGCTTGATGATCTGGTGTTTATGATCTTTAAGCTTTACCGTGTCTGCTTGTGGCTTTAGGTTATGCACCGGGAGCAAAAAGAGTTTCAGCAGTAAGCTGGTCCTAGAGAAACACATTCAGATTCATCATGGAGGACAACAAGCAGCAAACAGTCAAAAGTCACAGGTTAGACACACACATACAGACAACCTGATAATTTTACATATGAACATAAGTGATAAAATATGGGATATATTTTTTTGCATATCACACTACTAGATGCACCGCAATGAAAAACCAGCCTAAAAAATAAGATGGTCTCTTATTGCTCCAGTACAAAAAAGATGATCAAACAGAAGGTGGCGATACTGTGCAACAAAATATCTTCTACAACAGACCAAGCAAGAACATTCAGCTTCATGAAGAATAGAACATGCTAGACTCCAAGCAAAAAAAAAAGGCACAGTAAATTACTAAAGAGAAATGCACATTATAAATACTCCTGCATGCACGCGTGTAGAAGAGGGAAGATAACAGAGGGTGAATACGACAAAGTGGACACATTACTAAGTGCTTCGACTGGGCAAATATATATTTATATTCAATTAACCTGCTTTAAACTTCATTTAAGTAACTAAAGTTTGTGACACTCTGCTTCGTGACAACGCTGCACGCTATAGGCATGTCAGAGCAAGCTGAAAAAGATTTCTTTTATTATGTGACTAATACATGAGATTAAATCAGATGCATTCACTCCTCTGATGTAGTAGTACAAGTAGAACAAGTAATGGCTACTTCAACAGTTTTCATATCTAGACACTTTTATACTCTTACTCCAGGAAATATTTGGATGAAAGTGTATTATTTCCTTATTTTTTTTAGTTAAATTACGATTTTTGATACTCCTTACCACCCCTGAGGAGATCAAGTTAATTTAAATTTAAATTAGTTTAACTAATGAAGATATCGTTTAAAAAATAATAATAATAGAAATAATGTTTTTATGATATAGCAACAATAAATCCTATATTATAGTTTTATTAATGCATGATTTTAGTTTAGCAGATCAGTCATATTATTAACAAAGATGATAGTTATTTAAAACTTCACAACAAGAAACATTAAAGCTACAGATACTGTAGTTCTCTTGTAAAGGAAAGCCATTTATTACAAAAATGAAAATAATATGAAACAAATAAACTATTAAAAAATGAAGTCATTGTTAAGAATTTATTTTTCATTTAAAAGTCTGAATTTAAGGACAAACTTAAATAGATTTTTAGAGCCCTTGTATGGCATTTATCTAGGGAGAAAATGTGAATGATTGTCTGTATAAATAGGTTTTAAAGCACTTTATGATATCGACTACTCAATTATTAATTGAAGGAAATAGTCAATTAATCATATATCAAAGTACTCGATAGTGATAGCCAAATATTCATCAAATTGCCAGCATAGAGTGATTTCTGCTCCACCAGTTTAGTAACATTATAATGTGTATATATATTTTTTTCTTCATCATGTCTATGCACATATCAGAAACAGAGCAATACAAGTTGAGAAGAATGGAATACAACACATTGTGTTTTCACATAAAACACAGGTGACTTCTCGCTTCACTGACGCTGCTGACAGCTCCTCTGAACAAGATGGCACCCTCACTACTGCGACTGCGGAAGAAAACAATAACACTGATCATTACAGTTTGGCTCGAAACAGCAGAGGAGGATCTGCTTTGGAGCAGGACCCCGAGGCTTTCCGTTGCATGCCATGCGGCTTCGTTTGTGAAGACAAGGAGGAGTTTCTACGCCATATTCAGTGTCACCGTGAAGAAGGCGGAAAGGGTGTGCAGTGTCAGCAGTGTGGGGCATGCTTTGCATCGGGTCCCTCCCTTGCTCGCCATCGCTTTATCAGTCATCGAGTGCGAGATGGAGATGGAGATGAGCAGCGTGAGAATACAAGCCACGATGCTTTGGATGGGGTGGAGTCTCCGGGGTCACCGACTCTGGCAGAGGATGGGGACGGCAAGCTAAGCTGCAAAGTCTGCGGACGTCACTTCACCAAAGCTGCTGACCTTAACACACATTTCCGCACTCATGGCATGGCTTTTATCAACGCCTACAAAGCCGAGAAGCCGGCCTGAGAAAGAGGAAGTGCATAAAGCCGATAATGCTGAAAATGTGAAGTCCTGCTGTGTGTAAACTATACACTCATCTTATGTGCCTTAATTACTCTGCATTCACAATAACAATGTGAGTTGCGTATGTATTAACCCTCCTTGAACATTTCCAGAGTTTGTAGTGTTACAACCTGAACCTGAATTGGTTTTGATTGGAGTTATAAACGTTAGTATGTATGTATGTGTGTGTATATGTATATACATATACATACATACATACATACATACATACATACATACATACATATGCACACACACAAATAAAGAGAGGGATATAATGTTAAATCAGTTAAACACCTCTGTTAAAATGGCAGGTTTTTGTGGTGTTTTATAAGGAAACCAAACCACCCTCAATTTGACGTTACATAATATAAAAATTAAGTGAAATACAATCAGAAATATTTTAAGAGAAAAATAGGAAAAATCGAAAAACATGGTCCCCAAAGAGCTTATAAATCATGCTGTCTCACTTGTTGAAATCAGTACAATCATGAGAGGAGTGTAAAACATTCCCAAAACATTGAATGGACCATGGATCACTGATAAAGGCCATCATCAAATACAGTATTTGTAAATATGCAATTTAAAATATTTTAAAATGTAAGATTTTTAGACTACTATATGTATGTATGTATGTATATAGTTCCCTCTGAAAGTATTGCAACAACAAGGCCAGTTCTTTTGTTTTTGCCTAGATGTGTTAAACAACATGGCACCTTTTGTCTGAACCCACCCCTTGTTTAGCGGAGCAAATAATTGGACCATGAAGTGTTTCTTTTTTGCCCAAGTGTGTCCTGTTAGATAAACTGTTTAAACAGTTAATAGCCCTTAATGTTTAATCTTATTTTACTTTCTGAACCCTGAGGTTTCACTTTCACTGAGCAGGTAAACACTGCTTTTTGTTTAAAATGATAAACCAGCATGAAGAACAGAGGGCTGTCTATGGGAGAAGATCAAGTCATTATGAAAATAAGAAAAGAGTCTCTCAGAGCCACTGCACATGCATTGCACATGCATTGCACACAGCCAATACAGTGTATAGCAAAAACAAAAAGAGATGGCATGCAATTCCAATACTTTCAGAGTGGACTGTGTTCATGTTTAATATACACAGATAAGGCATAACATTATAACCACCTGCCTAATATTGTGTTGGTCCCCATTTTGCTGCCAAAACAGTCCTGACCCATCGAGGCATTGGACTCCACTAGATCCATGAAGGTGTGCTGTGGTATCTGGCACATCTGGCAAGATGTTAGCAGCAGATCCTTTAAGTCCTGTAAGTTGCGAGGTGGGGCCTCCATGGGCCAACTTACAGGACTTAAAGGATACTTTTGATGGATACTGACCACTGCAGACTGGGAACACCCCACAAGAGCTGCAGTTTTGGAGATGCTCTGATCCAGTGGTCTAGCCATCACAATTTGGCCCTTGTCAATCTCGCTCAAATCCTTACGCTTGTCCATTTTTCCTGCTTCTAACAGATAAACTTTGAGGACAAAATGTTCACTTGCTGCCTAATATATCCCACCCACTAACAGGTGCCATGTTGAGATGATATATTCACGTCATCTGTCAGTGGTTATAATGTTATGCCTGATCGGTGTATTTACTTTGTCCTGGCTTTGGCTTGATTGCTCAGTGGTTTTCATGATGCGATTTGTTTGAGGTGTGTTCTCTAACAAACTCTTTCAGGAATCTGGGGTCTTCCAGGAACAATGGAAATATATTAAAATCATGTTTCCCTGCACACAGGTGGACTTCATTCATCTAACTATGTGATACATCAAGTGTGGTACAATCTAAAGACTATTTTTTAAACAGTACTTCATTATCATGGGCTTTTATGTGTAAATCCCTTACATATATTCCTCAGGAAGTCCATTTCAGGTCCTGGTTGTAACACTACAAAATGTAGAAAAGTTTAACAAGGCTGAATACCTATGCAAGGCACTGGCTGTAGGTTTCCAACAGTACTCTGAGAGAATTTGTTATTCAGCACTTGATGGGTTTGTTGGAGTAGTTCTTTCTGAATGTTCGATTTGAGGGATTCGGGCTACATGGCAAATCGGAGGCTTACCTCAAATTTTACAGGGCCGGCTTCAGGCTCATTTTCTGTGCAGGTTTTAGACTGAATTAAACTTGACCTTCAGTTCTTTTAGTTAAGCCCTTGCACTCACCTGAGCCTTAGCTGTTCATATTTACACATGCCTTGTTCCCTGTTAATAAGCATTGTGTATTTTAATGTTAATACAATGACAAACCCCTGTATAACATGAGCTTATGTCACAATTTATCTAATCCTAATGAGTTACACCGTTTATTGCTGAGTTTGTGTTTAGTTGTCATTATGTCAGTCTAGAAGGTTTAATATTAAGATATATATTCATCCTAGTAGACTTTACTATGAGCATTTAAAATGGTTGCCTTTTTGTCAAGTCAATTCTAAAAGACTTTACTAATGTGCATTTACTAATTTTATATGTTGAAGCCATAGAAGAATTACTCTGGGATTCTGTTCTGTGTGAACCAAGAAAAAGCTTTAAAATGCAGTTGTGTGTGCGCGTTTGTGAGTGCATGTGCATGTGCCTGTGTGTGTGTGTGTGTGTGTGTGTGTGTGTGTGTGTGTGTGTGTGAGAGAGAGGAAGAAATATAGGAAAAGGGGAGATAAAGACTAATGTAAGTAAATGTTTGTGTTATTAGGACGTGGCCTAGACCAAATATTCCCTCTGTGATGCTACTGTCATTATGTTAACACCATTTATTAATGGGCTTTTTGGGCTCCTTGAAGTGCTACAGACAGGAAATGTTATACAATGGGCAATTGGTCTTCATGAAAATTGTTTCAATTTACACATAAGAAGAATAAGTAAAGTAAACCTTGCCTTGATTGATGTCATAATTTTAATAGACTACTGAATGATTTATAGATGTGCTTTAGAGTCTTGAAACACATCCTTGTGACCGGGCAGTAGGTCCAGGATTAATAATATACAATCGAGAAAACTTTTTGAAATCCATTTGTATAATTTGCATTCATTAGAGAATATGAAAAATTAAGAAAGTGAGTCAAGACAAATGTATTAATCAGGACTAATAAAACTAATATCATTTAGTCATAGCAAAAGATATTGCGCTGTATGAATGGAGGACGGGTCACGGTCTGTCTGCGCAGAGCCGTAAGCCACAATCAAGTGAGGCAGCTGACTGAAGGTTAAAGTCATGCTAATGTGATCAGATGTTTAAAAACTGTTTTTTTTTTTCTTTCCTTTTCCAGAAGGTTGAAGAGTGGGTTAAAATAATGTCCGTGTTTGTTTTCAGCTTGTTTTTGCTGCCCATGTAGATCTCAGTCTTGTTTATTACAGTCCTTATTTCTTGACTGATGAAATATATTTACATATAACTACATTTAATACTCCCCAACAACCCTGTTTGAGGATTTAATGGAGTAATCGTATAACCATCATTCGTTAATTTGTTGGAAATTGTAAATAAAAAATCATTAGTCACAATATATTTGTATTGTATTTGTTTTATTTAAGCTCAGACTCTATTAAGGATGAAGAATATCCAGGATATGAGAGGAGAATATTCATTTGTAAAATTGAACAACATTTAAGCGAATCTCTTTTAAATCTGGTACCAAAAATATACTATTATATTCTTATTGCTTATCTGATATATATATATATTTTTTAGAAAGGTCTATTAAATATATTTAGATGTGTATATAATGTAGCAGCAACAGTAAGGATCCTAAAGTTCACGTGAGTCCCTGAAATGTTCATGAGAAATAATTAAAGCCCTTTCTCTCTTTACTAATGCCAGCGATTTCTTTGTGTATATAAAACATAATCTCGTTACGTTCAGAAGACGGTAAATAAAATGAATGTATACCCATACACTAGATCTGAAACATTCTATTTGGAATAGAACAATAAACAAGCATTGATTTTTTTTTTCTAGAGAAAATCAGGCCCAGTGGTTATCAAACTGTCACATGATCACTATGATGCACTCCTCCAGACTGAGCATTAAGTGACTGTATAACAACTAACTGTAAAGCTGCATGTTTATGGATTCATTGCTCCTATAGTGTTTTAAGACAGCTTGATTTAACTAGGCCAGACTACTAAAGTTTAGAAGGTTAATGCATTATTGGGCAGGTTAATGCATTAGCTATGGCATCTATCTGGGTGATTGAGCTATAAATATTCCCAGTGATGTGCTTCTCAGTGGATATATCCCAACAACAGTAGTGCAAGAGGTTGCAGAAGGACTGCAAGTCCCAGCAGGCTTTGCTTTGGTGCTCCTGGATATGAGAGAGAGAGAGAGAGAGAGAGAGAGAGATCTCATATTATGGAAGTGAACATGGTCGCAGATTAATTGTAGCAAGAAACTGAGGTCATGTAGCTAGGGATGGGGTGTGAATGTACAAACCCAGGGCCAGTTTGCATTGTCAAACTATCTAGAGTGATGTGGTTAAATGTGTAGGTGCTTCTGTGGGTTTATTTATTTTGGAAGGGAGTTTTTTTAAAACAGTAGATATCAATCAATCTTTGTGGGTTTATTGCTAACCCAAGGGAAATAGTAGCTCAGTGGTTACAGTGTTGGACTACTGACTGAAAGGTAGTGAGTTCCAATACCAGGACCGCCAATCTGCCGCTGCAGGGCCCTTGAACAAGGCCCTTTAACCCTCAGTTGTATAAATGAGATAAATGTAAGTTGCTTTGTATAATGGTGTCTGGTAAATGTCTAAATGTTATTGTAGATCATTAATATATGAGTAAATGAGGCTTCATCTAGTTAAAGATGCATGCATGTGATACATTTGATGTTAAAATGAAATGCATTTATTCACCTCTTTTATCATTACTCTAAAGGAGAAGGAAATACCATGAACTGTTCATTAAAAATGCTATTATCAGTATAAAATCTAACATGAATCCAACAGCAACACTCCTGTAAAAATTCCTGTTAAAGTCCATGAATGAGGAAAAAGAATTCACAGATAATATGTTCAAGAACTGAACATGAAATGAAATGTTCATGTTCATGAGATTTTTATAGATACAGAAAAACGTCCTCTCACTGCCTGTGATTCTGAGAGAAATTGTCTATAATGGTGCATTTCTGCTCTAGTGGTGGATTTTATAAAGGAAACTGGCATGTACTGTATATCGTAAGGGCACATACCATACATTTCAGCAAGCAAGCTTTTCAGGGATCTGTGATGTGATGGTGTAGAGTGTGTGTAGTGCCTTGCAGTTCATTATTGCATATAAAGCTTATTTAAAGCCTTCACAGTAGTTGTTTGACTAATCACTGAGAGGAAAGTTAAGAGTCAGTGCTATACAGTATTTCCTTAACTCTTTATAGCTTGCCCCAGTTTCTTCATGGTGTTTATTGTGTTCATCAGGCAGTGTGTGCACCAGTGTATGTAAATCTTTACTTCCTGTGTGTTTTTTATTTGTTTACTCACAGCTTCCCCTAATTGCTTGTGTAGTTTACATACCTCCTTTCTGTGGCAGTGTGGCTGTGGTTTCAGAGTTTTGTGGCACCAGGCCCACTGTTTCATCTACTGCTGCTCTCTGTTCTGCTCTCAGTGCGGCACGCTGAGTTGGGGTTATTGCTGCTGCGTTATCAGGACCCAAAGCTTTCAGCTGGCTCACTGACAGCGCCTGCTCAGAACAAATAATAATAATGATAATAAGACATTCCATTTATAATAATAAGACATAAGACATTTCATTCAACATATGATCAAAGTGGATTGATTGTGATAGATTTTTAAGAGTATGACTGTATACTATAACTATGCTATAAAAAGACCCTGGACACCCTGGACAGCATAAATGCAGGGCAACTCACCGCCAGACACTCAGGAGGGATGAGAGAGACGGCAGACTGATGGATATATGGCAGGACTGAGGAGTTTAGGCGTCCCAGCTCAGTGGCATTCAGGCCAGCTGCATAAACAAAATTATGATCATTAAAAACTCATGCAAGCATGCACTTAATACGACATTTATAATCACAACTAACTTTCCTAAGGTGGGTTAAATGGTAACTGTACCTACAGTATGTAATTTGTTCCAACCAACTTATTTACACTTAACGTGACAACCTCAGAGTCTCTATGGAGTTTTCTTGTCCCATGAAACATCATTAAGTAAGTTTGTGCAATTATTACTCGAGCTATTTACTGTTTGGAACAGACCAATTATGTTGCCCATGATGCTGACGTCAGCTTCACTCCAGGCTTTCGGGTCACCAAACGCAGCAACAGCTTTTTTCTTCAAACAATCCATGACACCCAAATGACAGGAAGCATGGCCGATATCTCCTACAGCATCCCTGATCCACAGCCAAACAGACTTACATCAGCACCCAGAGCACTAACAGATCACTAGTGATCGCTGTTGTGTTGATTAGCATTGAGAGTTTAATTGATGCTGAAATCTCACTTGAATTCTGTAGTATTGAGCTGCTCTGTTTCGTTAGGCTGTAGTCCACAGATAAACTGGCCCAGGCCTGACATCTCGAGGGCACTGAGTTTAGCCACTTTCATTCCAGTTCTTGTTACGAAACCCCGAAAGACCGCTTCCTTCTGCAAGAACCACAACATCGACGTCCATGTTAGTTTTAACAGTGGCTATTCTAATTTTGTAATGTGTGTTTTAATCTACACATATGGGTATGCTACGTACAAACCTACAGTATAAAACTGCTGTGGTAGTTGTGGTGTGTCTACACCTAGCTTGAGTTAATAATAGTGTGGTATATGTTACCTGTGTTTGGTTCCACTGGCAGACGGACAGAAGCTCCAGAGTATCCATTGAGGTGATGCTAAGGTTTTGGAGTTGTTTAGCATTAAAACCCTGACAGATGCAACCCATCTCCATGACCTTAGATTCGTTAAGCATCGTTACGTCACCCCATGCCTGCAAAGGAACATCCTGTAGTAACATTTATTTCTAAAAGTATAGACTTGTATAGTCCTTAACACAATGATTGGTCAGCATTAACTTATTTGTTGCAGAATATGCTTCATTGGAAGGTTTCAGTGATCAAGCTATCATACATTACATACAAAGACATAAAGCATGCTTTCAAAGTACTTAATTTTTGAATGGGATATACAACATGACATTTTGTATGAATACTGACTGATCTTCCACAGCATCTGGTGTGTATGTGTGTGTGTGTATGTGTGTGTGTACATACCTCTAAAGCTTTATCTCTCAGCGCTGCCAGTTGTTCTGTAGTATAGTTCCGTATCTCTCCCAGAACAGACATGGTGTCTCTGAAGGTTTGGACCGTCATGCTGGACAGTTGAGCAGGGCTCCAGAGCACATTTCCCTCGCTTAAATCCTCAATCATTCCCAGAGTAGGTACAAGTGCTAAAGTAATTACAAAGGAAGATAATGAAGGAATTATTGAAGCACTCATAATTTTTAATAAACTTTCAAAGAAAAAAAACTTCTATCTAAAAATACAGCATGCATTTCTTATTCTTATGCTTTCATAACATATTAAATTCAAATTCTATTGGTCACATACGCAATCATACACAGTATGGAGAGGTGAAATGCTTTTTATGACTGTCCTTGTTAAAAATTGAGCTTTTTTATTTGTCAAAATGAAAAAAAAAAAAATCCAAAATAGGATTTAAACATAAAATAAAATAAGAAATAATAGAATTATAAGGAAATAAAATGCAGTTTGCTGTACAGTGGGAAGCTGTACAAGGTAAAATAAGCAGATAAAATATGGCACAATATTGCATGTGTCTATAATTAATATGTAATGAATATGAATATAGTATTGATGTACACTGATGAGCCATAACATTATGACCACTGAGAGGTGAAGTGAATAACACTGATTATCTCCTCATCATGGCACCTGTTAGTGGGTGGGATATATTTGGCAGCAAGTGAACATTTTGTCCTCAAAGTTGATGTGTTAGAAGCAGGAAAAATGGACAAGAGTAAGGATTTGAGCGAGTTTGACAAGGACCAAATTGTGATGGCTAGACGACTGGATCAGAGCATCTCCAAAACTGCAGCTCTTGTGGGGTGTTCCCGGTCTGCAGTGGTCAGTAAAGTGGTCCAAAGGAAGGAACAGTGGTGAACCGACAACAGGGTCATGGACGGTCAAGGCTCATTGATGCATGTGGGGAGCTAAAACTGGCCCATGTGATCCGATCCAACAGATGAGCTACTGGCATGTGGTCATAATGTTATACATGATTGGTGTAAAGTGCAAAGTGTGTGCAGTTTTTGGTGCATTTTGCTTATAATCGCGGTTATTCAAATATTCACTAAGATAATTTTTTTTCTTTTTTTTGCATAATTTTGTATACTATATTGTATGGACCCACTCTCTCTCCTGCGCCGCTGCAGGGTGACTGTAGTTTTCAGCTGGAAGAGTTTGCGCTGGAGGGCTGAAAAATCTGGCCATGCTTGGAACTCCTCTGGGACTGAAGCTCCACCCTGTGTCTGCATGCTGAGTTGTAGATCTGTTAAAGTTTTCTTCAGCCAGCTCTACAGAGGAGAGGTGAGTAAAGAGATTAAATGATCACTCAACACTGAGAATAGAATATGAACATATGAATGATCAAATGACAAGAAAAATCAAATGAAACTGTTAAACAATAGAACTAGTGTCATATTGAGAACCTTTTATCTAAGGGCATAAATCCTTCAAATTTGGCTTCTTTTATTTATTTTTTTTTTCAGTCCTGAAAAAACGAGTTTCCTGCACCGCTGTAGACCTGACTCATGAAGGGCTCTAGTTGAGTAATCATAGCCTACAAACACGGTGGGATGAGATGGTGTAATGAGACTAGTACTCACCTTGCCAGATAATGCCTCAAGAGCGGTGTTATTCAGTAAGAGGAGGGGTCCCAGGGACTTTGTGACATCCTCTGACCAATTAGATGGGGCCCTAATTGAAATGACAGAGAGATGATGCAATAAATCTGAAATATTTAATTCAGCCAAAAGCAAGTAATAATATCACATGCCTCAGTATGACACAGGCTACCTAAGAAGCCCACTCACACTACATACTACATAAACTATATGTAACCAAATATTAAACGCTATTTATTTTAGTCACTGATAATATTCCTATAATTTCCTATAATCAGCCACATTTCTAATTTTCCCAATTTTGTTTATACTGGCAAACACACAGGTATGAGAGAAAGTAGCACACTTTGCATGTAGCTATGTGAACAGTGTTAAAAAAACAAAGCATGTGTTGTAATACATTTTTTTCCTGTAATACATGTGCACTTTGGTGCAAACAGCTTGAGCGCGTAAGGCTCAGAACGTCTGTACAGCTCTGCTGAGGCATGATTTCTGCCTGCAGATGATCTGAGGCTGAACTGCAAAAACAATCCTAAAGGAAAGCTACACTTTATTTACCTAAATGTTCCACTCACACAGATGATGGAATTCTTACAAGCTGCCAAGACCTCAAACTACCTCTTACTCACAGATGAGGCAGATCCCCTCCATTTAATTCAGTTGTTCAACAAATAAACTTTTATAACATCTTCATCCACAACTACATACATTCTGTTTGAGTACTAACGACTAATGACCCTTTTTCAGTGTCCACTAATGGGGTTGTCAGATTTGGTTATCTAGACCCTGTTTTAGAGCAAATAATAGGAACTAACTTAATAGAGATACATTTTTACATAAAATGTAAGTCACTATGGATAAGGGTGTCTGAAAAAAACTCCAGTGAAGTGTGTCTATGATGTACTACACTGTTTCTACTGTAAGATCCAGTTATATTCCAAAGATTGGCAGAGGGAAAGGGGGATTATGAGAATTATACTAGGGAGTAAATTGATAGCGTCAGCACACAAGAAATATGTGTGCACCATGCTGACTGTTTACCAAACACTGAAGAAAAATGTGTGTTTGTTTTCCAGCTACTGATTTTTTTGGGCAAGATTAGTGTCTTAAGTCTTTTAAGGTATTTTACTGTTATTTTGATATTTTGCTGAAACACAGTAAACCTGTTTAATAATATTTCCTCTTCTAATTTAGTCTCTCACACTGATAGAAAGCTCAGGATGAGCTACTAGGCTGTGTGCTTGATTAATTTCCAAACATAAGGTGGCTAAGAAGGGCCAGTTAGTCCTTTCTGATGCCACCCATCCACTGCGTACCGAATTTCAACTGATTCCTTCTTCCCTTTTGTCTAATGTCTATAATGTCTATAAATGTGTGCTGCGTTGCTGCTGTATGCACGTGTACTGCTGTCTACATAAAGAATTGCCTTTAAAGGACAATTAAGTTAAGTAAGTAAGCATCACTGTTGTCTGGTATAGGGTCAAAAATTCACTAAATAGTCACCTATTGCATAATACAAGTATGATAGCCATTTCAAGTTAATTTTACCCATAGAGATTCGTGAGCAGAGTGAACAGAGGTCCTCTGGAAGGACGGGGAATGTATCTGCATGAAGCCAGGGCCTGCACAGTGACGTTCAGGACATCAGGTTTCAGAGAGGAGATCCAGCTTGGGTCCATTTCACACACAAGTGGACCCAGAGATAAGATATCTGCTGCAGACACTGCAGATGCGTTCTTTCCCTGGGGAGATATGAACAGTGGAGATAAGGTCAGTGTTTGTTTTGAAATTCAAGAAAATTATGGTACTGAAATGAACATTTTTCTTTTTAAAGAGGTTCTTAATATTTTTCATCACAGCTTTTATTCCCAGAAAGTTAACACTGTCAGATATTTGGTCAGATAGGTGGGACATTTGGCTCCCACCAAGATATTAAAATATACAAATAATTTACTGTGTGTGTGTGTGTGTGTGTGTGTTACCAGGCAGCTGAGGGCTTTTTTCTTAAGTTCCTGGCGTGGTGCTGCACTGTTGGGTAGGGATGAGAGGTTGGCTTGACTGATCTTCTCCAGGAAATAAGGACACAAGGAGGCTGGAAGACCCTGAATCACCTGAACCCTGTACAGTGTTTAACATATTAAGGGTTAAATGTGTAATATTATAGCATAGAATTAGTATTATTATAGTATTTGTGTAGAAATAGTACGGTAGGTGAATAAACAGCAGAGCTGGAATGGCCTGGAGCTCTGATTTGCTGATGTTTGTGAAATATCCAGGCCTTTGCTTTTCCAGACTCTGGAACAGTTTGTTAGCCATGCAGCGCACCTGAGGGGAGTAATGGGGAGGATCGGATCGATGTAGGGGATAAAAACAAGAGCTTTGTAATTGAAAAAAAATTAAATAAATATATATATATATAAATGGGCGCCTTACCTGTGTCTTAGAGAGCAATTTAAAAGACATAGCAAGAGCTTGAGTTGCTTCCAATGTATCAGTCTGAGTAATGCCATTAATCATGTCACAGGTCACACCCTGAACAGCCTGGCCCAGCTTTCTGTTAAAAAACAGTGGCATTAGATTTTCTAACAGATTAAAGCATACATTTTGCTCACAGGCACAGTTATATTCTTCTCTTCATTTTGAATTTAATCACCCTGGCTCACCTTATTTGTTCAGGTTTGAGTCCATTGCCTACAATCTTCTTTAAAAGGTAAACAGACTGTGGGGAAAGAAATGTTTAAATTCAACTTTTTTTGGTCACAATCATACACAATCATACAGAGTCATACACAATCATACACAGTCATACACAATCATAAACAGTCATACACAATCATACACAGTCATACACAGTCATACACAATCATACACAATCATACAGTCATACACAATCATACACAATCATACACAGTCATACACAATCATACACAATCATACACAGTCATACACAATCATACACAGTCATACACAGTCATACACAATCATACACAGTCATACACAATCATACACAATCATACAATCATACACAATCATACACAATCATACACAGTCATACACAATCATACACAATCATACACAGTCATACACAATCATACACAGTCATACACAATCATACACAGTCATACACAATCATACACAGTCATACACAGTCATACACAATCATACAATCATACACAGTCATACACAGTCATACACAGTCATACACAATTATACACAGTCATACACAATCATACACAATCATACACAGTCATACACAATCATACACAGTCATACACAGTCATACACAATCATACACAATCATACAGTCATACACAATCATGCACAGTCATACACAGTCATACACAATCATACACAGTCATACACAATCATACAGTCATACACAATCATGCACAGTCATACACAGTCATACACAATCATACACAGTCATACACAATCATACACAGTCATACACAATCATACACAGTCATACACAATCATACAGTCATACACAATCATGCACAGTCATACACAGTCATACACAATCATACACAGTCATACACAATCATACACAATCATACACAATCATACACAGTCATACACAATCATACACAATCATACAGTCATACACAATCATACACAATCATACACAGTCATACACAATCATACACAGTCATACACAGTCATACACAATCATACACAGTCATACACAATCATACACAATCATACAGTCATACACAATCATACACAGTCATACAAAGTCATACACAGTCATACAATCATACACAGTCATACACAGTCATACACAGTCATACACAATTATACACAGTCATACACAATCATACACAATCATACACAGTCATACACAATCATACACAGTCATACACAGTCATACACAATCATACACAATCATACAGTCATACACAATCATGCACAGTCATACACAGTCATACACAATCATACACAGTCATACACAATCATACAGTCATACACAATCATGCACAGTCATACACAGTCATACACAATCATACACAGTCATACACAATCATACACAATCATACACAATCATACACAGTCATACACAATCATACAGTCATACACAATCATACACAGTCATACACAGTCATACACAATCATACACAGTCATACACAATCATACACAATCATACACAGTCATACACAATCATACACAATCATACACAGTCATACACAATCATACACAATCATACACAGTCATACACAATCATACACAATCATACACAATCATACACAGTCATACACAGTCATACACAATCATACACAGTCATACACAATCATACACAATCATACACAGTCATACACAGTCATACACAATCATACACAGTCATACACAATCATACACAATCATACACAATCATACACAGTCATACACAATCATACACAGTCATACACAATCATACACAGTCATACACAGTCATACACAATCATACACAGTCATACACAATCATGCACAGTCATACACAATCATACACAGTCATACACAATCATACACAGTCATACACAATCATACAGTCATACACAGTCATACACAATCATACACAATCATACACAATAATACACAGTCATACACAATCATACACAGTCATACACAATCATACAGTCATACACAATCATACACAATCATACACAGTCATACACATAATTATATAGTCATATATAATTATACATAGTTATATATAGTTATACATAATTATACACAGTTATACACAATTATGTATAGTCATATATAGTTATATATAATCATACACAGTTATATATAATTATATATAGTTATATATAGTTATATATAATTATATATAATTATACACAATTATACACAGTTATACACAATTATACACAATTATACACAGTTATATATAGTTATATATAATTATATAGTTATATATAATTATATATAGTTATATATAGTTATATATAGTTATATATAATTATATATAATTATATATAGTTATATACAATTATATATAGTTATATATAATTATATATAATTATATATAATTATGTATATATAATTAATTATATATAGTTATATATAATTATATATAATTATATATAATTATATATTAATTATATATAGTTATATATAATTATATACAGTTATATATAGTTATATATAATTATATATAGTTATATATAATTATATATAGTTATATATAATTATATACAATTATATATAGTTATATATAATTATATATAATTATATATAATTATATATAATTATATATAGTTATATATAATTATATATAGTTATATATAATTATATATAATTATATATAGTTATATATAATTATATATAATTATATATAGTTATATATAATTATATAGTTATATATAATTATATATAATTATATACAGTTATATATAATTATATATAATTATATATAGTTATATATAATTATATATAATTATATATAATTATATATAATTATATATAATTATGTACAGTTATACACAATTATATATAGTTATATATAATTATATATAATTATATATAATTATGTATATATACACAATTATACACAGTTATATATAATTATATATAGTTATATACAATTATACACAATTATATATAGTTATATATAATTATATACAGTTATATATAGTTATATATAATTATATACAGTTATATATAATTATACATAATTATACACAGTTATACACAATTATATATAATCATACACAATTATATATAGTTATACACAATCATACACAATTATATATAGTTATATATAATCATACACAATCATACACAATCATACACAATCATACACAATCATACACAGTCATACACAATCATACACAGTCATACACAATCATACACAATCATACACAGTCATACACAATCATACACAGTCATACACAATCATACACAATCATACACAGTCATACACAGTCATATGTATACAGTCACAGTCAGTGTATGACACAGTCATATACAATCATACACAGTCATACACAATCATACACAGTCATACACAGTCATACACAGTCATACACAATCATACACAGTCATACACAATCATACACAATCATACAGAGTCATACACAGTCATATGTATACAGTCACAGTCAGTGTATGACAGTCATACACAATCATACACAGTCATACACAATAATACACAGTCATACACAGTCATACACAATCATACACAGTCATACACAATAATACACATTCATACACAATCATACACAGTCATACACAATAATACACAGTCATACACAATCATACACAATCATACACAATCATACACAGTCATACACAATCATACACAGTCATACACAATAATACACATTCATACACAATCATACACAGTCATACACAATAATACACAGTCATACACAATCATACACAATCATACACAGTCATACACAGTCATACACAATCATACACAGTCATACACAATAATACACAGTCATACACAATAATACACAGTCATACACAATCATACACAATCATACACAGTCATACACAGTCATACACAATAATACACAGTCATACACAGTCATACACAATCATACACAGTCATACACAATAATACACAGTCATACACAATCATACACAGTCATACACAGTCATACACAGTCATACACAATCATACACAGTCATACACAGTCATACACAATCATACACAGTCATACACAATTATACACAATCATGCACATACACAATCATACACAATCATACACAATTAGTTATATACACAATTATACACAATTATATACACAGTCATAATTATATACAGTTATATATTAGTCATACATAGTTATATATTAATTATATATATAGTTATACATAGTTATATATAGTTATATATAGTTATATATACATAATTATATATAGTTATATATAATTATATATAGTTATATATAATTATATATAGTTATATATATAATTATATATATATAATTATATATATAATTATATATAATTATATATAATTATATATAGTTATATATAATTATTATATATAGTTATATATAATTATATATAATTATATATAGTTATATATAATTATATATAGTTATATATAGTTATATATAATTATATATAGTTATATATAGTTATATATAATTATATATAGTTATATATAATTATATATAATTATATATAGTTATATATAATTATATATAGTTATATATAATTATATATAATTATATATAGTTATATATTAATTATATATAATTATATATAGTTATATATAATTATATATAATTATATATAGTTATATATAATTATATATAATTATATATAGTTATATATAATTATATATAGTTATATATTATATATTAATTATATATAGTTATATATAATTATACATAGTTATATATAGTTATATATAATTATATATAATTATACATATAGTTATATATAATTATATATAATTATATATAATTATATATAGTTATATATAATTATATATAATTATATATAATTATATATAGTTATACATAATTATATATAGTTATATATAATTATATATAGTTATATATAGTTATATATAATTATATATAGTTATATATAATTATATATAATTATATAATTATATATAATTATATATAATTATATATAGTTATATATAATTATATATTAATTATATATAGTTATATATAATTATATATAGTTATATATAATTATATATAGTTATATATAATTATATATAATTATATATAGTTATATATAATTATATATAGTTATATATAGTTATATATAATTATATATAGTTATATATAATTATATATAATTATATATAGTTATATATAATTATATATAGTTATATATAATTATATATAGTTATATATAGTTATATATAATTATATATAGTTATATATAATTATATATAGTTATATATAATTATATATAATTATATATAGTTATATATAATTATATATAGTTATATATAGTTATATATAATTATATATAGTTATATATAATTATATATAATTATATAATTATATATAATTATATATAATTATATATAGTTATATATAATTATATATAATTATATATAATTATATATAGTTATATATAATTATATATTAGTTATATATAGTTATATATAATTATATATATAGTTATATATAATTATATATAGTTATATATAATTATATATAATTATATATAGTTATATATAATTATATATAGTTATATATAGTTATATATAATTATATATAATTATATATAATTATATATATATTATATAATTATATATAATTATATATAATTATATATAGTTATATATAATTATATATAGTTATATATAATTATATATAGTTATATATAATTATATATAGTTATATATAATTATATATAATTATATATAGTTATATATAATTATATATAATTATATATAGTTATATATAGTTATATATAATTATATATAGTTATATATAATTATATATAATTATATATAATTATATATAATTATATATAGTTATATATAATTATATATATAATTATATATAATTATATATAGTTATATATAATTATATATAGTTATATATAATTATATATTAGTTATATATAGTTATATATAATTATATATAGTTATATATAATTATATATAATTATATAATTATATATAATTATATATAATTATATATAGTTATATATAATTATATATTAATTATATATAGTTATATATAATTATATATAATTATATATAGTTATATATAATTATATATAGTTATATATAGTTATATATAATTATATATAGTTATACATAATTATATATAATTATATATAGTTATATATAGTTATATATAATTATATATAGTTATATATAATTATATATAGTTATATATAATTATATATAATTATATATAGTTATATATAATTATATATAGTTATATATAATTATATATAGTTATATATAATTATATATAGTTATATATAGTTATATATAATTATATATAGTTATATATAGTTATATATAATTATATATAGTTATATATAATTATATATAGTTATATATAATTATATATAGTTATATATAATTATATATAGTTATATATAATTATATATAGTTATATATAGTTATATATAATTATATATAGTTATATATAATTATATATAGTTATATATAATTATATATAGTTATATATAATTATATATAGTTATATATATATAGTTATATATAATTATATATAGTTATATATAATTATATATAGTTATATATAGTTATATATAATTATATATAGTTATATACATTATATATATAGTTATATATAATTATATATAGTTATATATAGTTATATATAATTATATATAGTTATATATAATTATATATAATTATATATAATTATATATAGTTATATATAATTATATATAATTATATATAGTTATATATAATTATATATAGTTATATATAGTTATATATAATTATATATAGTTATATATAATTATATATAATTATATAATTATATATAATTATATATAATTATATATAGTTATATATAATTATATATAATTATATATAGTTATATATAATTATATATAGTTATATATAATTATATATAATTATATATAATTATATATAATTATATATAGTTATATATAATTATATATAGTTATATATAGTTATATATAATTATATATAGTTATATATAGTTATATATAATTATATATAGTTATATATAATTATATATAGTTATATATAATTATATATAGTTATATATAATTATATATAATTATATATAGTTATATATAATTATATATAGTTATATATAGTTATATATAATTATATATAGTTATATATAATTATATATAATTATATAATTATATATAATTATATATAATTATATATAGTTATATATAATTATATATAATTATATATAGTTATATATAATTATATATAGTTATATATAATTATATATAGTTATATATAATTATATATAATTATATATAATTATATACAATTATATATAGTTATATATAGTTATATATAATTATATATAGTTATATATAATTATATATAATTATATATAATTATATATAATTATATAATTATATATAGTTATATATAATTATATATAATTATATATAGTTATATATATAATTATATATAGTTATATATAATTATATATAGTTATATATAGTTATATATAATTATATATAATTATATATAATTATATATAATTATATACAATTATATATAATTATATATAATTATATATAGTTATATATAATTATATATAATTATATATAGTTATATATAATTATATATAATTATATATAATTATATATAATTATATATAGTTATATATAATTATATATAATTATATATAGTTATATATAATCATACACAATCATACACAGTCATACACAATCATACACAGTCATACACAATCATACACAGTCATACACAATCATACACAGTCATACACAATCATACACAATCATACACAGTCATACACAATCATACACAGTCATACACAATCATACACAGTCATACACAATCATACACAATCATACACAGTCATACACAATCATACACAGTCATACACAATCATACACAATCATACACAGTCATACACAATCATACACAGTCATACACAGTCATACACAATCATACACAGTCATACACAATCATACACAATCATACACAGTCATACACAATCATACACAGTCATACACAATCCCACATGCAGTTAAAAGTTTTTTGACTGTCAGTGTCATAAAAATAGATTCAAATAGAATACAAATAGACCTGGGAATGCAGATACAGTATGACTTGTATGATATGACTATGAAGATTAAAGTGCAGATGTGTTCAGTTACACTATATTGCCAAAGGTTTTGGGACACCCCTACATTGCATTCAGGTGTTGTTTTTTCTTCATCATACTAGGACATTTTGCACAATTTCATGCTCCCAACTTTGTGGGAATAGTTTGGGGATGACCCCTTCCTGTTCCAACATGACTGCACACCAGTGCACAAAGCAAGCTCCATAAACACATGGATGAGCGAGTTTGGTGTGGAGGAACTTGACTGGCCTGCACAGAGTCCTGACCTCAACCCGATAGAACACCATTAGGATGAATTAGAGCGGAGACTGTGAGCCAGACCTTCTCGTCCAACGTCAGTCCCTGACCTCACAAATGTACTTTTAAAGGAATGGTCAAAAATTCCCATAAACACACTCCTAAACCTTGTAGAAAGCCTTCCCAGAAGAGTTGAAGCTGTTATAGCTGCAAAGGGCGGATCAACTTCATATTATCTTCATGTGCATGTAAAGGCAGATGTCCCAATTTTGACCAGGCTTGCAGTCTCCGCTCTAATTCATCCCAAAGGTTTTCTATCAGGTTGAGATCAGGACTCTGTGCAGGACAGTCAAGTTCCTCCACACCAAACTCACTCATCCATGTCTTTATGGAGCTTGTTTTGTGCACTGGTGTGCAGTCATGTTGGAACAGGAAGGAGTCTTCCTCAAACTGTTCCCACAAAGTTGGGAGCATGAAATTGTCCAAAATGTCTTGGTATGCTGAAGCATTAAGAGTTCCTTTCACTGGAACTAAGGAGCCAAGCCAAACCCCTGAAAAACAACACCTGAATTCAATTATTTGGTGGTGTGTCCCAAAACTTTTGGCAATAAAGTGTATGTATTATAAAGATCTTAAAGAAGGATGAATAAACATTAAAGGAGCTCATGACTTATTTTTGGGGGGGACTAAATAAAAAGTGTTATATATAACAATTTTGCATTGTTCCTCATAAAAACGATGTTTCTGATAAAATAGTATGAAAACATTTTTTGTGTGTTTGTATGTTTACCTGTGTGCTGGACCAGCTGCGGCCCTCCAGCTGATCCAGAGAATTAAGGTTGGCTTTGTCAAGGACGGAAAGAGACAGAGAGGAAATAAGAGCATCTGGGATTTCCTTCACCAAATAACTTGCATTTACGTCGACACGCATCTGTAAAACAGAGTTAAACAGAGAGTTAAAATAACAGTGTAGAATCTAACTCTCCTGCTCCTCCTTCTCCATGATTTATTTTGATATTTTTCCATATATCTTATATATAACTTTTTGTATTCTTACCCCCACAAGCAGAGCCTTTTTCTGTAAAGTAGACAACTTCTCACTTATATTTTTCAGTCCCTCACTTCCCAGCAGGCCTTGTGCCTTGACATTCTTGAGCAGGTCACTGTCTACACCTCTCACCATGGAGCCCAGGGATAACAATTTCTCACCACTGATGTCCTACCAAAGAGAGAGGAACAAGGGAGAATTTTGTTAAGCTGGCAGCAAAAACTTAAAATAAGGACAAGTCAAGCTGAGAGCAGGATCCAGTAACTACAGTCTAACATGTGGCCTGAACCTAACCTTAGTCTTCTCCAATAATTTCTGGGCCAAGATTTTGGCCTGAGCTGGCTTCCATTCTGTTTGAATCAGGCTGGACATAGTGCTATTTAGAGCATCTCTGCTGAAACTGGACAGCATGGAAGGGGAGAGAACTGACATCCCGGAGCCCAAAGAATGCAGCATCTCAGAAGTGGGAGGTTCGCCATCTGACATCAGCTTCTTCACCAACTGCTTCCTCATCTGAGAGACAGAGGAAGAGTGAGCAACAGCAGGTATGGAACAGGATATGAAAGATAAGGAAATACAAAAGGGGTTGAATTAAATGGGATAGCCTTTTAAAAGGCATGTGCTTTTGGTTACTTTTGAAATAACTTTTATTTGATATATACAGTATACGAATTGCAGATAGAAGTGTTCTAGCAAGTTAATAAGTGTATGGTGTGTGAGTAATATGAAGCATATACTGTGAGCATACTGTGTGTGTACACATAGAAAGTGTTTCTAAATATACATTATTAGGTATATCTTTAATCTTGTGTCTATAAAGAAAGAAGCAGGGATAAATAAAAAGCTTTTTTCAGATATTTTACTGACCTCATCTGTGCCGCTGGGTTCACAACCACCAAGCTGGTGGAGCAGCTTCTTAATCAGTGTAGCATTCAGTGACTGGGGATCATCGTAGAAGCAGACGAGATATCCAAGCCTGGACAAGGAAGCATAGATGAGATGAGATGTCTTTTATTTCTGATCACGGTATAATCACCATTTTCTATTAACTTATACAGACCTATGATAAAATCATATAAAACCTTTTATACTGTGAAACCTCCAGATGTGACACACCTGTCCATTTGGTTGGGGAAGTTCTGTTTGTCATTGAAACACTCTTGCTTGATTCGTTGCATTAGTGCCTGGGCAATCACAGTTTGCATCCCGCTGACATTGAATGAATTTGGGAACTCAGGAGACTGGAAGAACTTGCACAACTAAAAGAAAGAGACATTTAAAAAATATTGACACCTATTTAAGCACATGTTACATAAAACAATATTTTAATCCATGTATGAAACTGAAATATATGAGAATACTCCATTCACACATCACTGATGTCATTGTTTTGACACTGTACATATTACAGATGTTAAATTGACCAAATAACACAATGCTACATTTGGTCATTCCTCAATATATTAGTGCATTAGCCATTTTAACTATTTTTGCCTTTGGTGGATAAAAAGCCCCTGATAAGGAAATTTTATATTGATAAAGAAATTTTTTCTGCATCATATCAGAAATATTTTTCCCCCAATTGCTCAATCCAGCCCAGCTAAGTCTGTGTCTACTTTAGAGTATCCTCCCAAGAGAGAAAATAAAGAAGAAGGGTCCAAAAATCTGACCTCATCGCGAGGTATGCCCTTCACTTCCGCCTCAGGCAGTCTTGAAATGAACCTTCCCATCATCCTCAGCACATCAGCCTTCAGCCAAGGCATTTTGGGTTGACAGCCAGGAAGTGAAGAGTTAACTGGAGAGATACAGAGAAATGTTGTGTCCCTTTGTGTTTCTTTGCTGTAGTTTTAAAAAGTTGGGGATTAGTGGTTGAAGAGGGGGGTTTGGCGATTTGGGGAGGTTGGGGAATGTAATGGTATGCACACATACACACTTGTACTCTTTTCATTTTATTAGCACAGTCATTACACATCTGGTAGGGCGCAGCTATGCATCTCCCTCCCTCACTTTTTACCATCTCTTCCACATGTTTTCTCTGGTTCAGTGTCAGTGTGTGCTTCGAACTTTGTAGCAACAGTTTGGGGAATGAACACATATAGGTTTGATGATCAGGGATCCATAAGCCTTCGGCCAACATGTATTTTCTTGACCCTAATAGCAACAGCTAGGCTTGAGAGGACTTACGCATGGGAGTTTGTAATGGCGGTGATGGACTGGGAACACCAGAAGGGATTTGATTTGTTGCACAACTGGTATCGTTTTCTGTGACTCTGTCTTTCATCCATCGCCTGATATAATTCCTTTGCTCTTCAGAAAGGGAGACAAACACCTCATTGAATGTCTGCATCCTGAAAAAAGCAGAAACAAAATATAGGATTAAATGAAAGACTTCCCTTTATAATAATAACAACAAATATTAAAAATTTTATTTATAGAGTGCATTTCCACAGCTCAAGAACACTTTACATTTCACTTTACATTTACATTTTACATTCTGTATCAGGGAACTTGTGAGTCTGTGTTATCTATCTCTAGCTACCGCTGTAACTCTCTCACTCACATTTCAGGAAGCTGAGAACCCTGCAGTGTAGGTGGAAGCATTAAAGAAGGTGGTGATGTCTCTAGGAAAGGTTTAGCTGCCCACAGAAGTTTTCTGAGCTGCTCTGGGTTAAACTGTGTAGCATTCTGTACTATAGCCACCCAGGAGAGAGGAGCCAAAAAGGCTCGCATGAAGCAGTTCGACTTCTCCTAAGAAAGGGAAATCAGGAGACAGAGAATAGAAGGGGTTAATAAGGACAAAGAGAATTTCACAAGCTCAACTGAAAAAATTATAGACAAGACATTTGTTTTGAGATTATATACACAAAGCACTGACTGTGGTGTTCCATATGTGCTCGATCATTTGGGGCATATTCGAAGCGTTGCACATTTTCTCTGTGACGTTCTGAAAGCAGCACATTAAACAGAAGATGAACGAGGTGATTTAAATGAGAAAAAAGAAGCCTATTTCAAGCACATTAAATGAACTCATATTTAAAAATATATAACTATATGAGTGGTGTTATGAGTTTGTGTAGTACCAAGGCCATCTCTGTTTCATTGGGCTTCATGATGGAGGACGAGGGAGGAGGGAGTGAAGAAAGAACGGAAGCAAAAAGAAAGGTGAGGTTTCCCATTATCATCTCATCTATTTTGGAGAAAGAGCTGTAGTGGAGAGGGTTCCACATGTCACATTATTGCTCAAATGACAAAACCTATTCACTTATTTACCCTTGAAAATATTCAATTACAACCGAATGATATAACATGAAATGTGCTATAATAAATCTTTCCATAAGGGCGGCTGAATACTTTACCTGTTCAACATGGAGTCCTTTACAATCGGTGGAGGGTAACCTGTAGCAATGCAGACATTTCATATTGTCAGTACACACTGCAAAATACAAAGCTCTACAGACATATTGACTGAATTTAAAAATGCAGACTTGGAAGAGATGGAACAACCCACAGCTATACAGAAGACATAATTTTATACTGTCAGGAAGCTAACTGAATTATGCCAGTAACATAAAACATAAACAATAACATAACATAAAAAAATATAGTCTATTTTTAATCCTCTTCTTTTTTGCAAACCCCAGACAGGATTTATTAATATTCGAGATATTATGGTCTTCACTTGCCAAATATACAATTATCAGCAAGCTCCTAAAGACCCCCCGTGTCTAATATACATAGACAGACAGGTGCACTTTACAGATTGCCTAAATGGAAAGCGCTAAAAACCACAGGTCATTAAACACAAAGGATACACATGACTAATTGCACATACTATATATTACAGAAATAAAATGCTGCCACTGAGCTGTTTACTGTTAAAGGTGCTCATCATATATGCTTACAAAGCTCTGTCTGCCAAGTCTTTCCTGCTATCCTGGTTGAGCATTACAATGACTTCCTATTGTCTGTGTTTAACACTCTAGCCCTGAATAGAACCTTTCATTCACACTGCAGCCTGGTACACCTCCAAGTTCAAACAGATGTTCTCTGAGCTCTAGACTACTGATAAAACCTCCTTATGCATCCATTATACACTCTTGTGAACGGCAACTTGAGATCTTTTTTCTCGGCCATTAAAACTATACCACGCCACTTAACACTGTTCCACTCTCTGCTGTTCCGAGAATCTAGACTAATACTTCCTTGCATATTTATTGATTGATGTTTCTGTCTGATGCCTTTCCTTTTCTTTTTTGCACCCCTCTACTTCTTGCTGTGATACTGTTTCTGCTTTTTGTAAAGTGAGTGTTCTGATAATAAATAAATAGATAAATTTTGTATTGTAATGTATTCTATCCATCAAGCCATTTATCCATCCATTTTGTGTATCACTTATCTGACCCTTATCATGGTAATGGAGTGCCGGGAATCTCTCCCAGGGCATTCAGGGCACAAGGCAAGGGATACACCAGACTGGTTGCCAACCCATCACAGGGCAAAAGCACACACATTCTGTATACACCCATTCACACACTATGGACAATGTAGGGAAGCTAATCAGCCTGTCTTTGGACTGGGACTGGGAAACTGGTATACCTGGAGGAAACCCCTGATGCATGAGAAGAACATATAAACTCCACACACAGAGCAGAGGCAGGAATCGAACCCCCACTCCTAGAGGTGTGGGGCAAATGTGCTAAACATTAAGACCCCCATGCCACCCAAAATAATGATGAATTAATGATAATAATGAATTATTTTATTATTTTATTTATTGTGCAATATATAAAATATACAAAAAAAAAATCAACAACAAAAAGAATGGACAGCAGTTATACTAGCTCTCACCTTTCTTGGTGCAAATGATCATCTGTAGGAGGAAAAAAGCAGAGTGAGTTTAATTACACCGAGTGACAGATTTTCTGTCACATCAAAGGAAAACTCGACTGTGTATTCTTCTTCTCTTGTGGCACATGCCATATTGAAGCTTGTATTAGATTTGCTGTTTTAATGAGAACGCTTAACTGGTAATGAATGAAATGTTATTACAGATAACAGAGAGCTAATGGAGAGGCTTAATTCAGACCAAGGTTTACACGACCAGTCTAAGACAATGCATACCTCTGTCCAGTTGTCTGAACAGTTCTAATGTAACAGCTAACTGAAGTGGATGTATGTAATAAACAAATACCATCTTCTTGGCCACTTCCTTAAAGTCTTGAGGCGGAGGAGGAAAGCCTGGGGGTAACATGACTTGTGACATTGCTGGAAAAGAAATTGAAAGAACGTTTTATCTATCTGCCTTTAGTTCTCAGACACACTGGTGTAAAAGAAAAAGCATGATGCAACTCATACTGCTATAACCTGCTTAATTATACAGTATAATTGTGTATTGTGAATTCAGCTTACCCGTAGCCCAATGAGCTACAAGAAGAAACATCAAAGTTCCCCGAGCCAGAGACATCGCAGATTCCTCCTGATGTCTCTCACTGGCTAACAAATCATACATCAATTATTATTTTTAAGTCAATATTAAACATTTTTTTAAATACTACAATCTTATTTATCATATTTGTATTAGAAAGCAACCTAGATTGCTATGAACAATTTTTACATAACAGTGTCAAGCGACACTCAACCCAACATAAAAAGCCCCTAGAGCTGTGAGGAGGTCAGTAAATAAATGAACAGGTGTGATAAATGTGTTGCACTCACATGCATGTACCATATTCAAAATCAGCACCAAATGCACATTTGCATATATGTATTTGAATTTGCATGCAAATCGAAATGCCCCATGACGTCAAAGATATTTTATCTGTCACATGCAGAGCATGCAGAAATTGTACATTAAAATGTTTGCGGTGAGGCACAGATATGAATTGGAAATAAAAAACACACCTTCTCTTTAGGAGAAGTGATTGGACAATCTAATACCAACTGACCAAAATAAATACAATATTGACTTACAGTTAGGTTCAATATTTACTTAAATTGTAGCCCAGAATAACTGAATATGTACCCATGTCATAGAAGTAAAGTGCCACGGACCTAATCAGAGCCAAAACATTTTAAACATGTGGATTATAGTTTTTACATGTAGAAACATTCCAGTCAAATGGGAAAAGCTGATACTCGCCTCTAACAGTGCCGATGGATTTGTCTCATATGAAGGTGACAATTACGGGAGATTGTATTTGTTCTCTCTGGTTCAATAAATATAACTTAAAGCCCACCAATGTTTCGGCTCCCCTCCTTTTTCCGTGCAGTTAACATGACCTGATGTTTGCTTCCCACATTATGGATAAGTGAATTTGCTAGAAATGTCTGTTAATGCAAAACGTGTATACCCTGCTTCTGGTTAGAGAAAGCAACTAAATACTTATATGGTCAGTTTTTTTCTCTCGTGTGTAGCTGAAATACAACTGGATTTTGTTATCTTGTTGTCTTATCTGTTAAAAATCTGTTAAAAATGATTGATAATTAGGCAGAAGCTAGATAGGAATAATTTTGATCATTTTGCTACCTGAAAGAAAATGTAGAATAGTAAAAAAAAAGAAAACAAAAACCCCTGCATAATCATAATCAACAACAAAAAAACATTTTCTCTTGGCCTCAGTAAGCTGAGCAGGTTATATTTAAGAAACGTTCATGTTACAATGCAAAATCTAGTCTATAAAAAGTTAGCTACTTTCCTTACCTCAATTCAGTTTCTGTTTCCCAGAAGGACCAATGAGCTTTTCTCTCTGACGTCTGTTTCGCGTGCTATAAAGACAGATTTCTTTAAAACGGTGTGTACCAGATAAATCAAATTACACTGCCTTTAAGTCTCTCTAATTGTCTGTGTTAAGGGTTGGCCATACACAGTTACAACGTTCCATTTTCCCCCTAGAAAATTATATATAAACCCTACACCTCAGTGTTTCTCTACATCACACAAAAGATGCTGCATTCCAGAGACTTTCGGTTGAATTATGGGCTGAATGATCTTGTTGCACACCACATTTGTTCTCTACGTGTATCTAAGTGTATTTCACCACATACCCCAATTGTTAGCAGTTCTTACCAGTAATGATGAAACAGCAGCTGTGTTTGACATACTTGCTTAAATGTCGGTTATTCCAGTTCCAGGTGTTGATAGATATAATTATGTTTATACCAATCATTGGATTAAATGTTAGTTTAAAGGTGTAATTTTGCTTTAAGCATTGCACTTCTATTTGCGAGCGCTTCTTAAAATGATTATACTTAGATTAAAAAAGTTCTATATTGTATAATAGATTTATTCATTTATTAATGCAGGGAAAAGTAAACACTTATGGTGGATCTGGAGCCTATTCTTGACACATGAAGCAGGATGGGATCTCAGTGCACCATGTACACATTTAGATTTATTAATTCACCTACTGGTGTGTTTTTGAGAGTTGGGAGAAAAACAGAGGACGTGGGTGAAACTCATGTTTACACAGGGAGAAAACTGACACACAGTAACTCATGCTCTGGATAAAACAACAAACCTTGGAGCTGTGAGGGGGGAAAGCTGCTCCTAGCACCTCTTAAGCTGCATTTTATGGCAGTGAGCTGCTCATTAATAACAAAATCACAGGTGTGAAAATGTGTCTCAGTCACATTGGCCCTGTATTCAAAATACAGCATCAAATGCACATTTGCATTTTTATATTTGCATTTGCATGCAAATATCAATCCATTAAGCATGTCACAGAAGTAAAGTGCTTGCGACAACCGGCTATCTATAGGCTACATTTTAATACACTCTCTTCTGTGTTTGAGACATCCCTTCTCAATTTGTGAACTCGTGTTTTATTTTCTGTTGTTGTCATTGTTTCTGTAGTCATGAACACAGAGTCACAGATGTGACCGATGAATCGTTCCTTATATTATCTTCCACCTCTGAGGATTTGGGAGGGCTGCCTGGTTACTGCTCTGTGTGAGCAAAATCCCATCAGGATTCATGTACAGAAAAACAATGACTTCCTATTTTCCACCACACACACACACACACACCACCTCCACTTGGCAAGGTGGAACAAAATTTGAATATTTTGAATATTTCAAATTTTAGCAAGTCTTCAGACATTCAATTCATTTCCATTTTATAATTTATATATATATATGTTGTTAGTATGGCATCTTGTATTGTCCATGAGGTCATAGCATTGACAGAATAAGAGATGAGGATAAGAAGACTGTCCTCTGAAAACACAGCATCACACAAAGAAATGTGAATCAGACTTGTTCAGTTGTTTATTTCTTTATATCTTTCTATGTATTTAATTTAATATATATATAATATTATATATCCTCATCTCTTATTCTGTCAATGCTATGACCTCATGGACAATACAAGATGCCATACTAACAACAAATACATTTAAATAAATATAGTCAAATTTATGATCTATCAAATGTCAGTATTAATTTTAGCCATGATTTTGATTGTGCAGTGTTTGAAAAGAAAGGATACTAGTGTAATTTCAGTAACTACAAGTGTATTTCCATTTTAAATCTGATTTTGATTCAATTTTATGTCAATTATAAACAAAAAGGCAGACTTACTGAGTGTAGTGTTCTCTTCTTGCAGGACACAAACAGGATGATGGAGTTTGCTGTAGAAATACACATCCACTGTACACTAGCAACAGGTAATGTGTGTCAAACAATCTCCTTTCCCCTCCCACTATTCACTGGCATGAGATGCTGGGTTAACAACTTCTGTGGGTGTCAATTTTAGCACCATTATCAAATTAACAAAACAAGAAGGACCAATGTCAGTAACTAATGAATAATGAATAAAGAAATTATTCACAGTGCCTGGGATTATATGCATTGAATTGACACAAGACATCCCATAATATTTTAAAGATGGCAAATTTAATACCCTTGGTTAGATGAATAAGGGCTGTGAATAATTATACCAGACTGCTGTGAAACCTACAAAAAGTTCTGGCACAAGAAAAAGTCACATGATAAGCTGAATAAAGTTGTCTCATGATCTCAAATTAAATACAGAATATTGATATGAATCTAGAGAACATACCTAAACAAAATGAATCAAAAAGCCTAAGGAGTTATCAAAAACAGGTCTGGGGCAAGGTTTGGTAAAAGCATCACCATGTAAGGACAGCTTTAGAAAAGCAAAAGAGGCCAAAGGTAACTCTGTAGTAAATAGAGAGATCACAGCTCTGATGTTTATAGAACAACATTGTACATATAGTGATATAAAATTGCATCAACTCACACAGCAGAACATGGACCTGTCCAGACACACACACAGATCAAAATGGTTACACACATTCATTAACTCAGTGAAGCTCAATTGAGTTCAAGCACAAATCCCCAAAGCCACATTTAAAAATCTACTGGGAAGCCTACCTAGAAGTGAAGAGACTGTAATAAAAGCAGCAGGGATTGAATCTGTAGTGAGATGTTCAAACAGCGCGTGAGGGTAATTGGTCAGGTGTCCATAAACTTTCGGCTGTATAGTGTAGCTTGATGAAGAACTGCACAGTGAATCTCATTGCGCTTGTATAATTAAAGTAAAGGTACTTGTATTTTTATATGGAAAGTCAGCAAACATATAGATAATAGTTGTATAGTCTTATAAGACTATATATAAAACTAAATTATTTTGCCTTGGGACAAAGCACTTGAAAACTCAACACTGTTTTTCAGAGATCAGCACCACAGTGAAGCATGGTGACGGTAGGATTCATGTGGGGAATTAATTTTCATCAGCAGAGACGAAAGGGTTAAGGGTTGTTTAGGGTTAATTGTTAGGGTTGATTGCAAGTATGTGTTCCAAATGATTTGTATTCAGGCTCAATTACACAAGTACAATAACAATTAAAACCAGTTAATGTTTGAATGAATATGAAGTGTCCACCTAGGTCCCTCTGGGGCTTATTAAGGCATATTTAAAACATCTCCTTAATGATCTTGGAGTGCACTGAGCAAAGAACAAATTCTTCCAAACAAATGCCCAAAAGAGAAAGACAGAAGATGACACAATTATGGTGATATATTTAATTTATTTACATACCATCTTTATTAAACTGTGCTTATACAGAGAGATGAGTGAACATTACATATGGCGTCTTCCAGAGATATTGGGTTTGCGATTTGTTTTGAATTTGAGATTACATGAATTCTGTTAAGGCATTTCAAGTCCACAAACTTTAGAGAAACAGATTCTGCATTGTAGTTCACTCCAAGGTAGGAATCATAACATTAATAACACTTTTAAGACCTGTGTTTTGTAAAAATAAAACTATATTTCGATGTAGCTCAAAACATCACTTGCAGGTATTTTTAGCTTTTTTTAATCAATATTGGGGAGTCAGTAAATCTGGAAGGATAATTTTAATACCATATAGAATGTGACAAATCCAGAAGGTAATGTTTCCCATTAACATTTCTGAGGAAAATGTGCATTTTCTTGTTTAGACAATAGCATCTTGTGTACAAAATGGTGGATAAAAAGTAGACAATGTTTGATAGGAAGACAAATGCTTTTAGATGTGTCCTCTCCTATGCAGTGGATGTGACTATAGTAACATTTGATTGTGGTATTTTGTTCACTTCAGTGGAGTTCATCTCCATAGGTTTTTACATCCCTGTAGTCTCATTTAACAAACGAGCCAGCGTCTTCTCCCCTGAGAAAACCCAATTACAAAATAGCTCTGAGTAGCAAGTGCTAGCATGCTGAAGAAACTTATTGTGTTTGTCATTGCTTTATGGTACATATATAGTTTAAAACCTCTTCATATGTTCACTGAAGCCTTCTCGTCCATTTTTATTTGAATTTTCCTTGGTAGGCCTGGATCACTGAAGTGACCTGAAAAAAGTGTAAAGAAAAATCATTGTTAGCTCTCAAGTGTTCATGATCAAATGAATGTACAGTAGTTGAGATGGCACAAATACATGCTGAGATCACATATCATCCTATACATTCATGGTGTAACAACTGAATCAAACATACATGATAGATAGATAGATAGATAGATAGATAGATAGATAGATAGATAGATAGATAGATAGATGGATAGATGGATAGATAGATAGATAGATAGATAGATAGATAGATAGATAGATAGATAGATAGATAGATAGATAGCGAACAGACAGACAGACAGATAATCTGCCATTACATGTGCTTTGTTTAAAAAACTCTTTTGTAGGATGGGACAGAATCCAGGAGAGGAAAGAGGTTTTTGTATGTTCAATAGCACACATGGATTTACTACATAAATCATTTTGCCTTCAACTTAAGACAATATACAGTATATGCATGAGTGATCAAGAATGCTTTGGGACATACATGAATATTGCCAATGGTATAGATGGATATTATTTGTTTGCAGTGCAGTACACTAAGAATAAGAAGGCTTGTCAAGCATTACTCTGTCTATATCATATGCTGAAAGAAGAGGTGGACCAAATGCCTTCTAGAATTAGTGTTTGCTAATATTGTTGTAGGTCCTTCAGTCAATGCATGGTGGCTTAACTAAATGAGAACCTAAAAACGTTTAGAATTACAGCATTAACAAAGCTCTTACAAAGCAGGCATTCAGAGTTCAAACCACCTGTTCCTGAATGAATCACCAAAACCATCAGACAGTGATGTCAGAATGATGATTGTCGTAACTCGCAAAGAACAGCCAATTGACTTTTTCCTACTGCTTGTCAATGCAAGTATGATTAGCTAAGCCCTTTAATATGGAAAATATGACGTAGTTTGTTCAACGTAGTTAATGGAGCAAGAAAGTATATTTCCAACAAAATCCAGAGCACAAATGTTAAAGATATTGAGATACCTATTAAGTAGTGTATTTGTGTCTTACTGTTGAAACCACAGCCATTTGTTGTGGCAAGTCACTTCAAGGATCTTGTTTCCATAGTGATAACTTCATGCAACAAAACAATAAAATGTTTATATTTTTATTGTTGCACACCAATACACCAGGGAAATTCCTTGTACATGTAAAACCCACAGTACTTGGAAATAAAGCTGATTCTAATAATGAACTTGCTTATGTGTCTGCTTTAGTGCTTCATAGCTCTCATGTGGTGTATTTTCCATAAATTACTGCACCATGACATCATACCAGTACAAGATGGACATCTTACTTTCGCAATCCTGTTCTTTTGTTCTTTTAGAACAGGATTTCACAGAACACCCATTATCAAGAAATGAGAAAAATGGGTAAGGTCAAAACCATGAACCACAAACAATAAGAAGACAAGGCTTGGACTAAATGACACAAATGCACATGAAGGAGACTCATGGCACACTTGGAGAAGGCATAGGAGGGAGGAATAGGACTAGGCCAGTGGGCAGGACAGAGCCAAAATCAAAGGAACACAGACATAACCCCCCTAGATACACACGGGATTAACTGAAACCAGACTAATGAGTCAGTTGGAAATTTACAGCAAGATTGTGAAGGGGAATTTGTGATACTTTTAACCGTTGAAAATTATTCATAGGAGGGTGTGGGAATCCCGTAGACTAAGTGTAAATATATTCAGGAGGAGGAGGAGGAGGCAATGTTAATCTGACTACAAGTTGTGACATGTCGGATGCGATGCAAATGGGATGGAAAAGACTACAATGTTTTAGTGTTTTCAATATTTTTAATAATATATACAGAACTGAATAGAACAGAACTGTACACTTGTTGGCACTATTTCGTGTATCTGTCCTGTCTTTTGTCTTACACTCTTTGCACTAGGTTGCATACAATGCACTTTATGTGGCTAGGACAACTTACTTTACATCTTTAGCTCTGTGTTTTGTTACGTAGCTCTATGTTGTTTTATGTAGCACCAGGGACCTAGAATAATGTTGTTTCATTTCACTGTGTACTGCATCAGCTTTATATGCTTGAAATGACAATAAAAGCTTGTTGCCACTGCCATTGCTGTGCCCCTATTTTTCCTTTTAAAAAGCACGTCCATTTTGTTGTTGATTCTTTCCTCAAAATGCTATGAAGCATTTGTGGATACTCTGAATTTAATACCACATCATGAAGACAATATGAAAGGTCCATGCGCTCCATCTAATTTTCCTATATCCATTATTACAGTAATAACTCAGAAATCACACCCATATCCTTATATATAATTTCATATTCCCCTGGTAATACATATTATGTATATCATTGATCTTGCTGTATACAACATACAACCAGGTAGTATATGGAGGATGAAACTCGACCTTAAACTCAAATATTACTGTGCTGCCGTTATTTACTTAAATGCATGGCACTACAGCACTTTTCACTGTCCATGAATACGTCTAATAAGCAGCTGTACCATTATCTCTACAAACCTATATGAATAAGGTCTATACAGCCCTATATTGTTTTCCTAGTGTTTTGTATCTCAGGACTCTGCTGGGAAGTACTTATACGATGACAATAAAGATTTATATTCTTAAATATATTTTTAGAATGAGTAGCATTCTTTCTCTAAACTTTCCACAGAAATCTATTTTTCAAGAAAGAAAAATCAACCAATTTAATTTAATTAACTATCTGACTTTTACCGAACAGATAATGAGACCTCATGAGGAAAAAATCCATCGTTCTGTTCCATTTACGACTGTTTTCACATTAGTAATCATCATCTAAATCTATATGCAGTACATTCAAATAATTTATTTGAAATATTAAAGCAAACATATTACCTACAGCAAATTCACAGATGTCTGTAGGTCTTTTAACAAACACATCTCTGAGGAGTAAAAGAAGGAGAGAGAAAGAAAATGGTAAATATATTTCAGTAGAAATACATATCTCATGTTTTTAATAATTACTGAATTTGATTTAGATGTAGGAATTGATTCATTTTGGGGGAATAAGGATTAATTAATTTGCAACATTTAATTTGCAGTCCTTAAATTGAAAGACTCATGAATGCAGCAGCAGCACAATGCATAAAATCATGCAGATACATGTCAAAAGATTCAGTTTATGTTCACATCAAACATCAGTATGAAGAAAAAGTCTGATCCCTTAAACGTTAACCATGGCGTAGTTGTTGGTATCAGATGGACTGGTTTAAGTGTTTCAGAAACTGCTGATTTCCAGAGATTTTCACATACTACACTCTCTAGAGTTTACACAGAACGAGACATAAACATCCTGTAAGCAGAGGGTCTGCAGGATGAAACAGAGATGACAGGAGAATGACCAGACTGGTCTAAGCTGACAGGAAGTCTATACTCAAATAATTAATCTTTGCAACTGTGATAGACTGAAAAGCATCTCAGAACATAAAAGATCAGACCTTGAGGAGGCTATCATTTTCAACTGTTCAGTTTCTAGGAGTGTGTGCACACTATAGCCTCAGATTCCTATTTTTGACTGACAAGAATGGAACCTGTTGTGGTTTTCTGCTGTTGTAGCTCTTATACCACAAGGTTTTGTGCATGGTGAGATGCTTTTCTGCTCATCAAGGTTGTAAAGATTATATGATCATATGTGGTATAAGATTCTTCCTGGCAGCTTGAACCAATCTGGCCAAGAAGGCAGAACTACCGCTCTCTCAATGTTTTTCTCTTACCATTCTTTATAAAATGTTTCCGAAATCCCCAAACTGAGACTGTTTGGGAAATACCCAAACCAGCTCATCTGACATTAACAACCATTCCAGGATTAAACTCACATCAAGTGGATGTTTCTTGTGCCTAATCTTACCATAAACCTAATTATAGGGGTGTTTACCTCAGAAAATCACTCAGCAGCATTTCTACTTCTGGATGAGCTCTCAGATACATTTCATTCGCTATTCTTGTCTTGATCTAAGGGAAAAAGTCAAAGCGGAATCAACACTCTGCAGTCAAAAACATTTGACAAATTTCAGTTTTGCTTTCCCAGCAATACTTAATTTGTGCCACAAGATCTTGTGGTGAGTAAGCCTAACCAAATGGTCAGCGCATCATGTGTTTCTAAAGGCTGTTATATGCAATTCCATCCTTAAGAGAACACTGAATCATTACTGGTGGAAAGAGTTCATTGTTCACTGAAAATATAAAAATGACATTTATTAGCAAATTCACTCTGGGTAAAAATGTGAAGACATCTACACTGATCAGGCATAACATTATGAGCAGTGAGAGGTGAAGTGAATAACACTGATTATCTCTTCATCATGGCACCTGTTAGTGGGTGGGATATATTAGGCAGCAAGTGGTTGATGTGTTAGAAGCAGGAAAAATGGACAAGCGTAAGGATTTGAGCGAGTTTGACAAGGGCCAAATTGTGATGGCTAGACCACTGGATCAGAGCATCTCCAAAACTGCAGCTCTTGTGGGGTGTTCCTGGTCTGCAGTGGTCAGTATTTATCAAAAGTGGTCCATGGAAGGAACAGTGGAGAACCAGTGACAGGGTCATGGACGGTCAAGGCTCACTGAAGCACGTGGGGAGCAAAGGCTGGTCCGTGTGATCCGATCTAACAGATTAGCTACTATTACTCATACACACTTAATATACTATTATAACAGATTAGCTACTATAAGAAGTTAATGCTGGTTCTGATAGAAAGATGTCAGAATACACAGTGCATGATAGATCAGGGCTGTTTTGGCAGCAAAAGGGGGACCAACACAATAAGGTGGTCATAATGTTATATCTGATCGGTGTACACTATATGGCCAAAAGTATGTAGACACCCCTCTTTATGATTGAGTTCAGATTAGTGTTGCATGATATACCGGTATTAGAAAAGTATTGTAATACCCTGCTTTTAAAACCGATACAAATAGTACCGGTACTTTAAGAGTGACAGCTGTAGTTCAGAGTGTTCGATAATAGGGGGCAGTGTGTGGGCAGCACGCTGCTTTTACAAATTTTTTTTTCCCCTCACGGTTTCATGGTGATGAACCTGGAGGCATGGCTGCAAATACAGGTGATCTTGAGCAGTTTGAGCAAAGTAGACACGTGAAGTGAAATATGGCATTATTTTGCTTATGTTGCTGACAGTCAGGGCAAGCCCACGGACATCACAAAATCTGTCTGTAAGATATGTTACAAAATAATGCAAGTGAAGGGAGCCAACATGTCCAACTTGGCAAAGCATCCTGCCTACAGACATCCTGACTTGTTCACAGACTTTAAAGAGTGACAGGTTAGTGAATATGATACCAGTATTCTGCTTATGCTATCAAATGTAATTTAAATGAGTGAGATAAACTGCAAAGATGTGTATTGAGTCTAAGACTGCTTAATAAGTGATATGTGGTTTCAAATATAGTTACATTAATTAAAAAGACTTCAATCAAAAACTTTGATCTAATTATTTACAATAATCCAGTTCATAATGTGCTAACTACATACTTGTCAAATACACATGCTGTATGAATGAAAAACAAACAATAAAAAACTTAACAGTAATTTACTACAGTTTTATTAAGGATGAATAATAAACATAAATGATATTAACTGTAAAACTTAAACTTTAAGGGAATGATCTCAAATACATAATTATTAGCCCGCAGCTTGACTCACTACATCTTCGTACTAGTAAAGGTGTGTGCTCAAGGTCTGTTTTTCAGGTAGATTAAATTTGAAAACAATCATATATATATTAATATATTTTATAATTTTTTTATATATAATTTATGAAACATATATATGTAAATATACATATATTTTTATCAATTTCCCCCTCCCCCATAGGCAAACAAATGCCAGCAGAATCAGCAACCAGGCAGATAAGGCAGCCTTCCTTTCCCACTGTGTTAAAAGTACACTGGAAATATGATAAAGACTCAAAAGATGTGAAAAGATTGAATAGAGCTATTAGGTGCCAATCCTTTATTTTTTATTTATATATTCATTTTATTTTATTTTTCGTATTGAAGTCAAAATTTTGGAACACAGATGCTTCTGCCACTACTAACAGGGACATAAAATCAAAGTCATGTAATCTCCAAAGACAAACACTGGCAATAGAATGGGTCATAGTGAAGAGCTCAGTGACGTTAAATGATCATAAAACAGCATATTAGCCACGAGTCCTGTGCAATCTGCACTCATCAAATGTAAGTGCTATTATTGGGAATTAGAAGGATCTAGGAGCAGCAACAGCTCAGCGACCCAGTGTTAGAAACTGAATTTGGTAAAAATCAATAGTGACACTCGCTACAGAGTTCCACCCTTTTCTCTGGAAACAACGAATTCCAAAGAATTTGTTTGGAACTTCATGAAATGTTTTTTTATGGCCAAGCAGCTGGAGTGATGCAATTCACCCTGTATCTGAGTAGTGATGAATCAAACATCTCCATCTGGCAGTCTGATGGATGAATCTTGGTTTTGGTGGATACCAGGAGAGCACTACCTACCAGAAAGCGTAGTACCAAGTGTATTGTATGGAGTACAGTAATGTATGGTGCAAGAACTTTAATGGTCTGAAGTGGTTCCCTAGTTCCAGTGAACAGCAAAATTGATGCTGCAACATGCACAGATATTTTAGACAACTGCATGCTTCCAAACAGTTTAAAGAAGACACTATGTCCCTCTGCATAAAGCAAGGTATATAAGGACATGGTTTAATGAGTTTGGTGAAAAGAAACTCCAGTGGGCTGTGAGAAGCCCTGAGATCAGCCCCACTGTACACCTTGGGATGACATGGAACGTTGATTGTGAGCCAGACGTTTTCATGTGTCATCAGTGCTTGACCTCACTTTTTACACAAAGGGCACTTTCCAGCTGACACACTCTGTAGAAAGCTTTGAATGAAGACTGTCAAACAAGCTCACAGTGTACATTTACGTCTGTTTTTCAGGTACAACAAACATTTATATAGATTTATAGACTGATACCAGTATGTTGCTAAGAGGACCACCACTGATGGCCTGGTGGACCATTGTGAGCATGGGATGTGAGAGGTATGAAATTGAAATTGTTATTACTGTCTTAAACCATCATTTTACTTGCTTAAATTGATCTAATATTTAAGATTTTCTAATAGTCTTATTATCTTCTTAAAAACAGCTCATCTGTAACACAGAAACTGTTTACAGTGAATAGATATTTTATTACACATGTAGCTACAGAGCTACAGCTTATTTAGCTCTAGCTCTTTATTGTGTCCGTCTCTGACCAAATGACCTCTGCTGGCTGGATATTACTGATTGAAAGACTCAGTGTGTTAGACTCGTTCACTTTTATACATGTAAGTATCTAGACATTGCTCATAAACCCACAAAAGTAACTTACTCACCCTGAATCAGCTATTTAAACTATAGCACTGGAAAAACACACACTTCCATCACTTTCAGAAGTAACGCATTGTTTTCTAAAACGCCGAAAATACCGGGCAGCTTACCCTCCTTTTATCATTTCCCGATTACAGAATCTAGAGTACCTTAAACTGGCGCAATTTTTCCTGCTGTTCAGGGCTTAATGCCCCGATGTCAGCTTTCTCCAGTCCTCGGTCCGCCATTACTTCTCTCATACACCTGCTGCTGGCAGCCAGGGTAAAGCGAACCGGTTGCTAGGCGACAAGCCAAGCGCGCGCTGCTTGTAAAGCGCGAGGACAGCACTACTCGCCTTTTGAGGATCCGTCATTGATATAATTATTAATACAGTTAACAAATACAATGTCTACCCCTAAACCTAACACTAACTTTAACCTAGGTGAACAAGGGAAACAGTTTACGATGATTAATAAAGGAAAAACAGATTTAAAAAAAAAAACAGTTTTTATTTAGGGATGAATCAAAGGCCCACACAAGACCAAAACTGTATTCCTATCCCTCTGGGGACATTTGGTCCCTATCAGGATATAAAGACACGTCTTCCTCACCTCACCCACCCACTTAAAATATTCTCTAAACATTTCTCCATATCGTCAACAACTCAGCTCAAAACAAACAGCACTGTGGTTCACTAGAGCTTATTCTGTGTATGCCAAAATACACAAACTAGCTATAAGGCCACCAAAATCCAGTAGTTTTGGAAGTTTTACCTACTGTGTGGAGGGATGTTTAAACAGTGACATCATAATAATACGGTGTATTATAAATAAACTCACATGAGATGCTGCACCTCCAGACTTTGTGTTGAGAGACATTCAAAACACATCTGGTAGGTTAACATCTAACATAGTCTATATGGGCAAATGTTTGTGGGAACCTTGCCATTATGCCCATATGTGCTTCTAGATAGATTTAGCCCTACCTGTTAAGCTAATTCTAGCACACTGCTTGTCAGACGCTCTAAACCGGTTCTGAAGCAGGTAAAGCCAGAAGGGCCACCTCTGCTCTTCAGGACTGTTTTGAGCAGGCCCGGCTCTTGCTAACCACAGAAGTGTGGGCAGACAGATATCCCAGGTGGGCGATTTTTGGGGGTGGGGTTGAGGAGATACTCTGAAAATGAAATGAAATGAAATGAAACAGCCTTTATTTGTCACATATACATTACAGCACAGTGAAATTCTTTCTTCGCATATCCCATCTGTAAAATTCAACTAATTAAATGATGGAATAGCAAAAATATTGTTGCACTAATATTTTTGCTTGGGCTTGGTTAAGAAGACATATTATATTAAGTCAATATAAGCACCAATATGTTTTTAAAATGTTAAACTATTTTCATCGTTCAGAATGGCTAATGACTGGACTAACGGGCACAAATTCAGGCAATATTATAAAGATAGATAGATAGATAGATAGATAGATAGATAGATAGATAGATAGATAGATAGATAGATAGATAGATAGATAGATAGATAGATAGATAGATAGATATTTTTTTAGTTTTAGTTTTTTAGTTTTTCTTTTTTTGTTGTTGTTTTTTTTTCAGTGGTATGTTAGCACCACAAACTATTGTACATATATAACTATTACTACTTAGTGTATGTGTTTAAAGTGTTTTGTTCATTTTGAAGGAATACTGATTCAGCATACAGTATACATACATCATCTACTCATCTACAGCATCAGTCTCCTGTTTTTTCTAGCAAATGCCTTAACAAATTCATCCATATCTAAAGTTGACAGGTCTGTTTCACAAGGAAATGTTTTGGCAAGCATAGGCTTGGCAACAAGGATTTCATTTTCCAGACTTACACTATCTGCAGTACCAGCAAGCAAATACAGAGGGCTCAACAATGTGGCATCTAGAAATGCACTAGATATAGGCAGAAGACAAGATGCTGCTTTCATTAAGTCAACATTTTTTGTGGAAAATCTGTTTTCCATTTCAGTGATGGCCCTGTCGAGAATGGAAAGCAAGGCACTCTTCAGAGACTGACTCAGCAGTATTGCAGAATTTTTACAATCAGTATGACCCACTGTGGACAACACAACACTGTCATCTAGTTTTTTATTCAGTGTTCTTCTTCTCTTAATAGGGTGTACATCATCGTCATAAAAAAAGTCTGAAACTCATCTCTACGAATGGCGTTTAGGGGCTCCAAGGACGCACTGACAACCTCACCAGCTTTACACAAATCCACTGTTTGAGACTGGAGAATAGCATTAGCATCTTTCAGGACTCCAAGCACCCGGACTACAAATTTACCAATTTAAAAAAAATGGTGTCTTTTGATTTGGATTAAAAGGCCTGCTGGTTCAGTGCTCAGGTCAGTGGTGGCAAAATCATCCTCTGCAATGTTTGATAGAATACTGAGAATCTTCATTTTCAGTAATGCACTTGTTGTGACCTCACAATGGCTTTTTCATCGAATTTCAAGCAATCGTTTAAGACAAGGAGCATCATACCTCTCAGCCACATAGTGGTAATGGAAAAGTTAAATAGGGAATTGGTGAAGTCAAAAAACTTTTTCCCACATGGATCACACTGGATGGAATGCACAACTGCTAAATATAGCTGGCGGTAATAACAATGATTGTAAGGAATATACCGAGCAAGCTTGTTCTGCAGCAGGGTTTGCACACCGCCTCATACCCCACTCATCACTGAGGCACGATCATAGCACTGACTAACTATGCTGTCAGCACAGTAACCAGCAGCTGAAAGGTGGCTCAGTAACTGTGTGGAAATGTATTCAGCATCTAGTTGGTGCAAGTCAAGCAACCCAATCAAATGCTCCTCAGGCAAGGAATTGCACACAAACCTTATCATTACTGACAAATTTTCCATGTTACATTTGTCACCTGTCCCATCACCTTTGAGGCAAAACCCTGCTGAGTTAGCATCAGTGTATCCTCGCTTAATCTCTAAAAGAACCATTTCCACCAGTGTTTCAATGATTTCATTCTGAATGTCCTTAGAAGTATATTTTGCATGTTTTGGTATACCCTTCACTATATCAGCCAGAAATGCATCCTTTTCTGTAGTATGTGTGTTCTGTAAGTGTATTCAAACAAATTAAGAAAAAGATATATCATTGTTTGAAGTGGTTTCTGTTGTTCCATGCAGTGCTTGCTCATTAACTCAGAGAAATTCAACCACATCTCCAGTGCTTTTGACGTAATACCTGTTCTTTTCCAGCTGTGTTTTGCCCACTAGCATGCAGTCTATAGTTTCCCCAGATGCCTCCCTACATTTAAATTCTGACCATGTTGCCATACATGACTTACATTCATGACTGTACATGACATTGACTGGATGCATGCTTTTGCAAACCCCTGTCATGTTCCAGTGCTGCTTTCCAATTTGTGTAACCACGCGAGGTAAAAACCACATCTCTTTCATTAGCGACACCGAATTTGCGACAGGGGAAACAAAAGCATGCGTCCCACAATACACTGTATTCCAGCCATGGTCGCGAGAGGTACCATCCAGCATTAAATGACCGCGATATGGACCCAAATGCTTGTTTAGGGTAGCTGCTTAATAATGGCTGGGATGGTGTGTGCAAGTTAAGGTCCATTGTTTCGCTTCCACCAGCAGCATGATTTTGGTGGACTCAGGTGGAGGGAGTCTGAATTGTTTCTGACACGAGAGCTGGGGATGATGGATTTTTTGAAGCAACAGCGGCTACATTACGGTCACTGTTGCTGGAGCCACTAACAGGCTTTTTTAAAGGCACCAAAAATCGACGCATTGCATTTGGAAGCAAATATTTCCACACTTTGTGAATTGCGTGAAGATCGGCAAGCCGCCTCACCATGCGAGTATAGACCGCGCCGTTACCTACAGCCAATCAAAAACGGGAAACTGTTTGGTTTTGTGTTGTGATTGATCGGGGCTTTCTACACTCCTTCTTCAAACTTCTCAACACAAAGCCCACCTCAGACTGCTTTTATCAAATCACAAATCGTACAAAAGAAAATAAAAGCATATTTGTATACCGCTGTCTTTTCCAAATTTTGATTGGGTGGGCAAGACAGACATTTGGGTGAACCGGCCCTGGTTTTGAATGTGCTGACTGGCAGATGTTCAGGTAAGCTGCAACCAACGGCGATTCCTTAAACTTGGAGGAGTACATCAGTGCTTCAGTGACCAGGTACTGGCAAGTGCATCGATGATGTGACTGTCTCCAAGACCGCAAAGGTGACTGCAACAGTGCGTGCACTGCTGAAGTATAGAGACTCTGCCTTCAGAGCAGGGGACAAGACTTAAGTACAGCAAGGGCCAAACTGTCCCGAGCCATCAGAGAGGCAAAGCGCACACACGCCCAGAGAATCCACAGCCACTTCCAGGACAGCGGAGACACTCAGCCCATGTGGCAGGAGATCCAGCTGATCACAAATTACATGACAACTTCACCTGCCTGTGACAAAGATGACTCCTTCCCAGATGCGCTGAAAAAATCCTACACTCGGTTTGAGGTGCAGAACAATGTAGCAGCAAGGAAGTCCATCCCTCCTCCCAACGACCAGGTGCTCTAACCACAGCTGATGTGAAGAGAACTCCATGCAGAGTTAACCTACAGAAGTCTGCTGGACCAGACAACATTCCTGGCAGAGTGCTCAGGGAATGTGCAGAACAGCTAGCAAATGTCATCACTGACATCTTCAACATTTCCTTGAGTAGCACCATTGTTCTAAAGTGCCTCAAGCCCACCACTGTTTTCCCTGTGCCAAAGAAGCCTACAGTGTCCTTCCTCAATGACTATCGTCCCATCACACTCACACCCATCGTGATGAAGTGCTACCACCCTCACTGGAGCCCCTGCAGTTTGTGTATTGTCCAAACCACTTCATGGACAATACAATTGCCATGACCCTCCATCTGGCCCTCACCCACTTAGACAATAAAGACGAATAAGTATAAATGCTGTTCATAGACCTCAGTTTAGCACCTGACTGAGAATCTGAGCCTGCTGGGCCTAAACACCTCCCTCTGCAACTGTGTTCTAGACTTCCTGCCTGGGAAACATCAGTCAGTCCGGATTGAAAACAGCATCTCCAACGCCACCACACTGAGCACTAAAGCCCCTCAGAGCCACCATTCTCCACTGAACACTGACAGATCCTCCATGGAGATTGTCAAGAGCTCTAAATTCCTTGGTGTTAATCTGGCAGAAAACTTCACCTGGTCACTCAACACCGGCTCAATCAGCAAAAAAGTCTAGCAGCGTCTCTACTTCCGACAAAGGCTGAGCAGAGCCCATCTCCCTCCCCCCATCCTGACTGTGTTCTACAGAGGGACCATCGAGAGCATCCTGAGCAGCTGCATCACAGCCTGGCTTGGGAATAGCACCATTACAACTGAGAAGATCATTGGAGTGTGCCCTTGCACTGTTTGCACTAGGCTGCACATGATGCGCTTAATATGGCTAAGGCAACTTACTTTAAGTCCTTAGCTCTGTGTCTTTTTATGTAGCTCTATGTTGTTTTATGTAGCACTAGGGTCCAGGAGAAATGATGTTTTATCTCACTCTGTACTGCGTCAGCTTTATATGGTTGAAATGACAGTACAAGTTTGACTTAATATGACTTGACTTACCCCTTCTGCTCTTTCAGCCAGTTCATTCGAAAATGTTCAGTGCAATTGAGGTCAGATAACTCAGTTTCTTCCACTTCTTTGGCAAATCATGTCTTCATGGCGCTCACTTTGTGCACAGAGGCATCATCATGCTGGAACATGTTTTGACCACTAACTTCACAAGGTGTACTGCAGTTAATATTAGCTAGCTAGAAATATTTTTCTACCAAACAGTACTAAACAGCAATGTTCAAAGACAGCAAAGCCAAATCTTAAATATTTAAATGTAAATGCTGTCCATTGAAGAGGCTCTATAAGAGCACCTATATGAAGATGATGCTTCTTTGCTATTTGCCACTCAAATTCCCGTTACAACCACCTTACAGTTCCACAAATATACAAAGTCAGAATGAGATGGTAATATTCAATTTATTGTAACAAAAGAGGAAAAACCTAAAACACTAGCTAATAAAGCCAAAATACAAGCAATAATGCAATAATAATAATAATAATAAAGAAAATCTGTGAACCACAGTCCACCTGTGATACACAAACATCAAAGAACTGACTGACAATTTAACAATAATATATATATATAGTCTTTATATGTAACATATAATTCAATTTATATTAAACAATTTATTGTATATTATTATACATGGATATATAAAATAAATTGAATTGATATATACACTACCGCACAAAAGTTTGGGATCACTCAAAAATATTATTGTTTTCCAAGGAAACACACACGAAATTTGTCCAAATAGAAAATATAGCAAAAGAACAGGACAAGATAATCTGCTGAGATTCCACCCCATGCTTCCTGGAGCATCTTCCACAAGATGGATTGGCTGATGGAGTCTTCCTCCCTAGCCGGAATCAAGCTGAAATATGCAAGTGATCCCAAACTTTTGAGCGGTAGTGTATATATATATATATATATATATATATATATATATATATATATATATATATATATATATATATATATATATATATGTATATAACACAGAAACCCAAAATCATTAATTGTAAAGTGACATTGGAGTTTGGGAAAAAATTTTTAAGAAAACTAAAAAATAGCTGTAATATTCTGCTTGCATAAGTATTCAACCGCTGTGTTATGGGAGCTCCCAGATTCAGTGGCTCAGAGTGGAGTAATGATGCACCAGTGAAATATATCTATATCTATATGTTTAGAACTATATCAATCTGTATCTATGTATCTATATATGTTTCTTTGAACAGATAATACCAGCAGCTATCAAACCACTTCTAAAAATAATAAATTCTTCCTTTAAACTTTTTAATCTATGTTTTTGTAAAGCTTATTTAAGACAATGTCCAATGTTAAAAGCACTATACACTAAAAAAAGCACTAAACACTGCATGACACTTGCTTGTATCACAAGAAAGAAGCCATTGCTCAAAAACTGAAAACTGAAAGCAAGTCTTGGGTGTGCCAACAAACATAGCGTGACAGCTGCAATGTGTTTTTTTTGTGGTTTTCCCCTGAATAACTGAGGGCTATATGTGGGGCTAACCTAAAATTCTGATGCATCAAGACACACCATTACTACAGTGAATTATGGAGGTTGCAGTATCATGCTATGGGGATGCTTTTTCTCATCAGCAGGGACCAGGCGTCTTGTTAGAATTGAAGGAAAATTCAGCAAAAATAATGGAAAGGAAGAGATTCTGCTTCAGGTTGACAGAAAATTCACTTTTCAATACAACCCCAAGCACAATACCAATGGCTAAAAGTCCTACAGTGGCCAAGTCAAAGTTCTAATCTAAATCACATTGAGAATCTGTAGCACTATATGAAAATTAGTCCAAGAGCATCAGCCAACCGACTTGAAGAACCTGGAGCAAATCGACCAAGACGAATGGGCCAAAATCATGTAACTTAACTTAATTAACTGACTTGATTGAGTTTCAGTGTTTTTAACCCTTTAGAACCCACAGAACCCACAGATTGTCAGAGAAAAACTAGTGACATATACGACACATTAGGTTTTTTTTTCAACTTTTAAGATTATAAATTGCTCAGTTAATTTGGCTGATTCAGTGATATTTACTTAATAATTTTCATTGTTACATTTATTATCAATTTATTATTTATCGTTAATAATTTATTATATATATATATATATATATATATATATATATATATATATGCGGTTCTCGAACCCGGACGCCCGTGGTGTGTGTGCACACGCCAGCACACGGTGTAATGAGACCCATTCGCAGGATTCAGCGAAGCACTGCTTTTATTACATTTAAGACACGACATAGGGAAACAAATGTAACACAAGACATGGCGTGGTAAACAAAACAAGAAAAAAACCTAGATCTTTTGGGGATGGAACTTAACAAACAAAACCCAAACAGAAACTAAGGTTCAGGTAACAATCATGGACAAGGACACAAACACAAGGATCCCTATTTATAGGGGTAGACATTAGGGCTTATGGGATACAGGTGACACAATCAGGATAGGAACAATGGGAAGGGCGTAACACAAAAGAAACACAAAGAAGCAGGCCTTCAAGGTTCACCTGCCAGCGCCCTCTCTGGGCCTGGCAGGGAACTGTCCAGCTGTTCCTGACAATTATTAATTATTATTATTTTTATTTATTATTATTTGTTATCAATGTATTATTATTTATTATTATTACATTTAACATTAAAACTACCGAGGTACCTCTGCCTGTTCTGGCAAACCATAATGCTCGTCCTTGTCAATGCATGGCTGATCTACAGCCGTGACTGTAAACTACTTGGTGTCCACAAGCCACTGAAACAAAGGAGCTTCCAGGCTGAGGTTGCAACTAGCCTTATTCTCCTGCATTCACAAAGGGGCCGCCTATCACTCAACACCACAACTCCACCACCACCTCCCAAGAGAGTTCATGTTGGAGTTCCAGATGATGTTCATGTGGACCAGGTTGCACACTGGCCTGTGAAGCAAGGTCGTTGCAAATTCTGCAAAATCGATGCAACCACCACCCTTTGTGAGCAATGTGATGTGCATCTTAGTTTCACTGAGGAAAGAAATTGCTTCAAATGTTTCCATTTGGCCTAGGTTATTGCCACATAAACAAGTTTCATGGGGTTTCATGAGAAAAGGGTCCGGCTGCTTAACACCCAATGTTACATATATGTAACATTACAGATCTCTGACAGTAGGGGGTGGTATTTTGAAAAAAAATTCTATCTATTTAGTCTGTGTTATGTCCCCCATAATTTTCCTTGAAGGAGAAAGGGGTCTGGGTTCTTATGCATTAAATACAAATGTCCCATTTGTAATTCTGATATTATGATGTTCATCATTGTCATGAGTGTCAGATCTTCTTCCTGGCGATGATCCTAAACACATCAAAATAAGAAACCGTCACTATTTTGTGCCAAGCAATACAAAATATCCTTTTCTTTAGTATGCTTGTTTTGTTTTGTTAGGATATCGAGTGCTGCAGAGATGGCGTACTTTTATAGGCCCAAGTGGAATTTAGCATCTCATTGTTATTTTTTTTGTCGAGGAAACAATTGTCATTGTTTCCTCGACAAAAAACAGATATGAATTTTCCATGATCCCTCTTTGCTTCATGTGTGTTGAACATGAGCACAGCTATCATAGAAAGTGACTGCATATGTGTCTTCAATTGTAAGAGGAACCCAATTCAGGTAGTTGTCCACAAAAAAAGCACAAATACTTGCTTCATAATCAAGCTGTCACGGGCACGCCCATCTCAACCACGCTCCCGCGCTCACAATCACCTGACTTTTGATCACCTCCACCTGCACTCTATCTCATGGCGCGTATTTAAAGCGCTTACTCGCCGAGGACAGCGGCGAGTATTAAGACTATGTACTAGTGACATTCGTGTTTCAGTTCTGTCTGCTGCTCATATTGCCTAAGTTACATTTCCCGCATTTCTATTTGCCTGAGTTTATGCTTGTTGTCGCTTCGTCTTCTGCAACCTCAGTTGTTTCAAAGAATTAAAAAAAAGAAACGGTTTTGGATTCTCTCCCTGCCTCCTGAGTCTGTGGTTACACAAGCATTTGCCATGAGTCTTGCCCAGTAAGTGCATGGCTAGCTCCTTAAGCCTCACCAATGATGTTTTTTTATTTTTGATGATTTATTATTTTTTTTATAATTATAGCAACCTTAATTATAGTAATGTTTGAGGACGTTTTGGCTGTAACACTTGGGCCTCTTGGAATACTGTATACATGAATGAATGAATGAATGAATGAATGAATGAATGAATGAATGAATGAATGAATGAATGAATGGACCAAATGCATACCTTAAACAAAGATATAGGCGATGGCTGCAATTGCAGTGGTCAGCAATACTAGAAAGAAGACAATTTTGAGGTAAAGGTATTCATATGCTCCTCCATATACATTTATTATATGAAATAACAGAATAATGTAATGAGACTCTACACACATGTACATGCTCTTGTATACTTACTGTAGGATGCTTTAGAAATGGGAGAACTGGATGTGCCTAAAAAAAAACATATTCCTCTCAGTCTGAGCTCTGAGTTTTTACATTGTGCAGAAAACCACCATCAGAATGTTTCCCAATCAGAAGCCATGGGTGGATAAGACCATCCGCAATGCTCTGAGAACTCGCACCGCTGCCTATAACGCAGGACTTGCGTTGGGTGACATGACCTCTTTCAAGGCTGCGTCATACAACGTGCGGAAAGCGGTGAAGGAGGCGAAGCAGTGCTACGGGAGAAAACTAGAGTCACAACTCCAACAGAGTGACTCTAGGAGCCTGTGGCAGGGATTAAGGACAATTACGGACTATAAAGCACCAACATCCGGTATGATGAATGCGGAAGTGACTCTGGCAGATGAGCTGAACACCTTCTACACTTGCTTCGAGGCTGCAGCTAATGATGCTAAAGCTAATGCTACAGCTAATGCTAATGGGTGTGGACAGGAAGAGAATGCCAACACAAATGCGTTCATCATCTCTGAGCATGACGTGAGGAGAGCCTTCAGGAGAGTGAACACCAGGAAAGCAGCAGGACCAGACGGAATCTCAGGTCGAATCCTCAGAGCCTGCGCTGACCAGCTAGCACCAGTGTTCACAGACATATTCAACCTCTCCTTGGTCACTATTGCACACTACACACTTCACTCTATATAATTTTGCAATAATTTTGTACTGCTGCTGTCTGCACCTTGGACACTATTGCACTACACTCTATTCACTTTACACTTTATATAACTTTATATAAATTTATAATTTTACATAACTTTGCATCACAGCTGTTGTATTTTACACTTCCTGTATGTACATTTTACACTTTTACACATATACAACATATTCTTATTTTATATACATATTATATATACATACCCTACTTTATTTATATTTATTTTATTTCATTCTGTTTTTATTCTATTATATTTTTTGCTACTGTGAACTTGCTTTTATATTTTTATATTTCGTATTTTAGTGTAAGTCGTATTCTTATTTTTTATATTTTGTATTTTTATATTTTATTTTTATATTTTATCCTTGTCTTTTGTTCTGTCCTTATTCCTTTTTCCTAGGGTCATAACAGTCGTGTAAGCATTTCACTGCATATCATACTGTGTACCATTATGTATGTGACTAATAAAATTTGAATTTGATTAGTCTGTTTAACTGGTCAATTAGAAAATTGCAGGGCCACAATTAATAACCAAAATATTATTACATACAGTCCTACAATTATTCTAATAGTTTAAGAGCTGGAATAAGAATAATGGAATAATGGGCAGCATGGTGGAGGTGTGGGTAGTGATACCACCTCATGGATTGATGCTTAGATTGGGTGTAATGTTTCAGTAAATGTTCACACCTGTGTCTTAATTTCCTGTCCACTTCCCACAAACACATGCCAGTAGACACGCTAGATATAGTAAACTGTGCTTTTCCTCCCATGTTGCCAATGTCACACTCTCATCTTGATTTCTTCTGTACAACATCAGAAGGATTCAGCCATTTTTATCCATGCATGCTGCTCAGGTGCTTGTTTAGTCTCTTGTCATTTCAGGACTGGACTACTGCAACTCTCTACAGGTCTACCCTTGAATGCAATCTGTTCTCTGCAAATGATCCAAAAAGCCATCACGCATCTTGTTTTCAACCTGCCCAAGTTCTTCCACACCACCAAACTGCTGCGTTCCCTCCACTGTAGCTGCACGCATCAGATTCAAAACACTGATGCTTGCAAAGCCAAGAATGGACCAGCACCCTCTTACCTCAAAGCTCTTATTACTCCTTGCACTGCACCACACTCCCACCAATCTACTAGCACTGCATGACTGGTCCCACCATCTCTCAGGGTAAGAGGTAGGTATACATCTGTTCTGGCACTGAGTTGGTGGAATGAACTTCCCCTAGCTTTCCGAACAGCTGAGTCACCGACCGTCTTCAAATGACGGATGAAGACCTACCTCTTCCTGAAACACTTAAACCAGCTCTTATTTTCCCTATTTGTTTTATGTATTGTTGTATGTTGTAAAAAAAGGTATTTGGTTGATGGCTGATGGCATGAAAAATGGACAAGAGTAAGGATATGAGCGAGATTGACAAGGGCCAAATTGTGATGGCTAGACGACTGGATCAGAGCATCTCCATAACCGTGTGAACCGATCCAACAGACGAGTTCAAGGTCAAGTAGTTAAGGAGTTAAGTAGTCAAGGACATCGCAGTTTGTTGTGTTTTGGCAGCCAAAACAATACCAATACAATATTAGGCAGATTATTAGGCAATATTAGGTTATAATGTTATGCCTGATCTGTGTATATCGCTTAAAATAAAATATCCTTAAAATAAAGCTCAAAGACTTTATGTATGAAATTTTGCAATGAGATAGCGAACATCCCTTTTCAGTTTTCTATTAGGATCACACTGCCAAAAAAAAAAAAAAAAAAAATTAAAAGAGTATAATGGTTGCGAATCACAAAATCTGCAATTCACATCTGAACTAAAAGAAAAATAAAAGAAAGCTCGTGTCTAGGTTTCAATTATCTGCAACCGAAAGCTGTCGAGGAGTGTGGTATTATGTGTGTTTTGACAGTTTAACTTTTCATATGGGCGGAAATTTCCCATTTGGTCGGGGGGACAACAAAAATGAAACTTAAACTCATTTCCTGAGTCGGACAAAAAAATAAGTACAGTTCTAAAAACTGAAATACTTCAAAATAACTCTACTGTTTTGTGCAATAAATCTCTGGAGCTTGAAGTCTATCATTTCTCTCTCTCTCTCTAGAGGGTTTGTTAGAAATCATTATCTATTTCCTTAATCTACAGACAGCTGAAGATGCTGGCGCCACGGCACACGGAGCTTCTATCGTTCATCATTAATGTGGATGCTCACGTCTTTATCGTAATAATCATCGCTCGTGTTTACATTAGTAGGAGAGAAACAACAATTCTAACAGCCTTAAAGCTTAATTAGGTTTAGATTAACAGAAGGAGCAGATCTCTAATGCGTTGCTGTCACTGCGTAACGTAGCGTGTTCAGTTGATAGCTTCCGCCCCCGCCTTTTTTTAAAAAAGCATTCTGCCTCCTAACTATCGCGCTAATCTACAAGTCTACACGCACTGCAACGACTGAAGGAGGACGTTTACGGCACATTATTTATTTATTTATTTATTTATTTCTTTATTTCTTTATTTGATTTTATTTGATTTTAATTTTTTCCAATAAAGTCGTTGATTGTGGACGCACTGCATTACCATACTAATGGCAAGGTAGGAATTAAGCCTTTCTTGAACGTGCATTCGATTAATTGTTCGGTGCATGATTAAATATTATATCTATATAACTATATACTCTATATTATATACTCTATACTATACACTCTTTACACTCCGATAAGTTTAGTACAGCACATCCTGCACATTTTAACATTCTCTGATCGAATACAAAACAATTCAACTGTGAATTAAATGTGTTAAAGCACTAAAGTGTGCAGGGACCAGGATGCTATCCAGGATGTTGACAGAAAGTGTAAAAACCTCTGTACACAAATCAGTCAAGTGGATCAGGGCATGTTTTCTGTGTTAGCGGGTTTTCACTTCCAGTTCTACTCATGAAATTACTAAAATGAACAGAGCATGGGCTGCAGGGCTGAAATAAAACATGAATAACAAAAACATTGCTATAAATGATTATTGTAAGCCTACGACAAGGGACTGTACCTGTAGTTTCTGGAGAGGACGTAACACCTTTCTGACCTGCAAGAATAAGGATTTTGTGTCAGTTGGTTGTAAGACAGTACAAGTCTGAGCATGTTATTGTGGTATATTGGCATGCCATTATACCACATCTTCTTTTGTAATACTAATACTGAACCTGAAACCTAAAGTGTTAAATGAAATCTTGTATGAAGTGTTTCTACACAGCTGACATTTCCTGCACATCCTTAGCCGAATTTCCTTTTCAACATTTGACTTCTGCATTGCTTGCACTCCTGTGCTCTTATTTCTGGAATAAGAATTAAATCTAAATCTAAGCGTTTAACCGTTTGATAATTTAATCCCATACAATCTTGCATTAGACAACAGATATAACAGTGTTACAGTTTGTAAGTGCATATCATAGACCAGTCACAACACCCATTCACACACTACAGACAATTCAACCAAATTCAACAGCAGTAACATTCATTTTTACTTTGCTGTGATCTGACTTACATTCTGTCAAAGTGTAAATGGGTCATGATAGAGTTTGGAAATGAAAATGAAAGAATGAAATGCTCTGCTTAAAAAACTTACACAAAAATGGGAAGTTCTTGTTGAACTGCAACAAAAAGGAAAAGTTTAAACTCAATACAGAAAGTCAAAAGCAGGTGTGTATGTATAAAACACTAGATTACTTTTGTTCATTACCTACAGCTATAGTTTATTAGACAACAGCTATAGCTGTTAGAAAATGCAAAGATCATGACGATGACATTTATTATTTTCTAGGAAAGTATTGATAGTACTATGTATTAAGGCAGTTGTATTACAAATGAACAATAAATTATAAATGACTTACATCAATTTTAGTACAAGTGATGTAAAAGATCAGGGCATCATGGCACCTATCGAGCGTGACTGATTCCAGTGTAGGAGTGATGATGGGGAAAACAAACTCCCACTTGTTGGCCTGATAATCGGCTACTGATGTGCCCTGATGAAGAAAACAAAAGATGAATGAAAGGAGGGTAGATGTTAAAAAATGTAGACATAAACTTATTTACACTAACAGTTGTGTTTGTAGGATCAATTGTGAAATAATTATTTAATATATAATATAATATAGACTCAGCTTGGAGAAAATTCCATTAGCCTTGATATAGTAGATCATTGATCATAATAACAGCATGTAATGTATTGTATTGCAGTCCAGAAAAAGCTTGCTGTGATGATGTATGCAAAACTGAAAGTCTGGACATATGTTTGAGAAGTATTCTACAATCTTAGATGCATTCACATACTTGTTACAGCAGGTATAATGGTCTTTATTTTTTCTTTTTCTTTTTTTTTTACTAAGGGTTGTATTTGTTTGCCTGACCTGACAAGACCTAAAAGAATTCCAATTTAACATTAGGAGTTTAAGTGAGTCATTAATTATTGAACTTATAGAAAATCACGTCATATTAAGGATGGCATTAAACATTTTTTTGGTTTTCTGATACCAGCACTGATTTTGACACATTAGAGCTTTACACACTTGAAATAGTTGGGTAGTGGTGGCTCATGTGGTTAAGGGTCTGCATATTTCCGTTGTCAGCAACCATGACTGGATAAATTCAGTGCATAACTGCATTAATGGCTTGTTTCATACTTTCACAACCCTTGTGGAACTTTAATGGCTGTTAAAAATAAAAAAAGGACGGGACTGCTGTTCTGCACCTGAGCAGGTATTGTTACCTTTCACAGCTTTTTTTATGTTTGTTGCATAGTTGATCAACATCCAGTTTGAACAGGCTTTTTGACTGTAACTCTCCTCTTCACTCTAATTGACGAGATTTCCATCACTATTTGTCATTTTTTATTTTTTTTACTGTTTACACCAGGGGTCTCTAAACTTTTGTTCTTTTTCTTTTTTTGAGCCCAATTTTGACGCAATGAAGGTGGCCAAGAGCTACTCCTGTTATACTTTTATTAACATTTATTACATAGCTTATTGCTTTAAACCAGCTTAATGCTTTAAACCAACCCAACTGAATAAGCCATTTTTGTGTGGACTTCTCAATGTCGAACATTTGAAATTCACATTTGGTCATGTTAAGGAGCATGTTAACTATAGAGGTAATTAATTTAACACAACGGGGTTTGTTGACTAGATTTCTCAGTTATTATTGTCAGATTTCCTTCATTCGCATAGATTCTGTTATTTATCAGCAAATTTTTAGTGACAGTCCCATGGCACATACCCTGATGTCCTCAGCAAGACTGAAAAAGACACATCTCGTATTAAAAGGGGAACACTTTGATACTGAAGGTACTGTTAATTTTGAAAACAGTGACCTGAAATTGTATTGGACTTTAAGTGATTAAATAATAGTATTTTTTATGGCATTCATATGGTTGCGCCATGGGAAATATTAAACCGTATTTTATTACGAAACATATAACCCGAATCCCCAGTGTCTTCCAAGTTCAGTTGATCTTTATTCTTTATCTAAACTACTTTGATTTGTGGTTATAGATTTAAATATATATAACACTTCCATGCACGGTCTTAGTGCTATCTGTGTGTGAAATAACCTGAGATTAATGAACGGCTGTGTTAATCTGTGTGATGCGCGTGCAATTACGCGCGATGAATTGTCCAGGGAGTCGATTCAGAGATTCGGTACAACACCGTAAAACGACGAGGCGTCCGTGGATTTGATAGGGATGAATTTTTGATGAATTGGTTTATCGAGTTAATTAGTTATTATTATTATTATTTTTTTTTTTCAAATTTGTATTCATTTTATGAAACTTTAGGTGAGCTCCTCAGATGTGGGTTATTACTGGTAAGTGAAACACAGCTTTTGCTTAGCCTCTAGATGTAATATTCTAACGCTACATCGTTTCACACTGTATGCATCTGGCTCCACCGTGTGGGTTATCACTGCAAAAGCTCTAGCAGTGCTGCTTCAGGGCAGTGTTTTATAACGTCAAGAACAACGTACTATTGGCCCCTCTTCTAAACTGCAAGTGTTTAATGGTCATCTACCCGGGGTTAAAAGCGGGGTTAGATCACTGATAACCCGGGGTTAAGTACAGTGTGGAAAGCCCTCCTAAGGATCAATCACTATCAGTACTCAATATTTTCTTTGTTAAAACCCAGTGCCTTTTAAAAACAGAAAAGGTACAAAGCTAAAACCATGAATGTACTGTTATTTATTACATTAATAAATATTAAATAAGTAATTATAAAGTATGAATATACACCAATCACGCATAACATTATGACCACTGAGAGGTGAAGTGAATAACTCTGATTATCTCCTCATCATGGCACCTGTTAGTGGGTGGGATATATTAGGCAGCAAGTGAACATTTTGTCCTCAAATTATTAGAATAATTTGTTAGAAACAGGAAAAATGGGCAAGTGTAAGGATTTGAGCGAGTTTGACCAGGGTCAAATTGTGATGGCTAGATGACTGGATCAGAGCATCTCAAAAACTGCAGCTCTTGTGGGGTGTTCCCGGTCTGCAGTGGTCAGTATCTATCAAATGTGATCCAAGGAAGGAACAGTGATGAACCGGAGACAGGGTCATGGGCAGTCAAGGCAGATTGGTGTACGTGAGGAGTGAAGGCTGGCCCGTGTGATCCGATCCAACAGATGAGCTACTGTTGCTCAAATTGCTGAAGAAATTAATGATGGTTCTGATAGAAAGGTGTCAGAATACACAGTGCAGGATGGGCCAGGGCTGTTTTGGCAGCAAAAGAGGGACCAACACAATATTAGGCAGGTGGTCATAAGGTTATGCCTGATTGGTGTATTAAAAGTTAGTCCTCATAAAAACAACTGGGTCTTTACATATACAAGCGTTTTATTTTACGAAAAGTAAATAAACAAAATACATTTTAATTCTTTGATCTTTTGTTTTTTGCTGGTATCAGATTGGTGCCATCTCTACTTGCAATTAGCTATATAGATCTGAACTAAGTAACTTTTAATTATCTTTTTGTCTGAACACTGCAGATTCCAAAAGCAGGAAGTTTCATTTTTAGGACAAATGTAAAGGTAGAAAACTGATCAAAAACTTACATTAATAATCCACTGGGCATTGCAGGTCTTGTCAGGCAATATTTTTATTATAGAAGATGGTAGATCACAGCGAACTTTGCCGTCACGCAGTGTTGTGCACTGCTCAGGGTCAGCTGCATGCAGTGGCTGGCTAATCATCATGAGCAGCAACATAGCTACATTTGAAGAGAGAGAGAGAGAGAGAGAGAGAGAGAGAGAGAACAATGTTTTTGTTTTGACACTATGACAGTAAGACCACTGTTACTACATATTTTATATGTACCTACACATTGATGGGCACTGCTGATGTCCAGTGTGCTATAATATAGTTGAAGCCAGAGTCAAAGCTACACAGCTACTAGATCCAGTTTTCTGCCTTGTAGTTTTCCCACCACAAACCTCATATCTCATTTACATTTTAGTTTGCAATCTAATGTATTTCATACTTTCATACAACGTAATTTCTTTCATTATTCTGTTTTATTATTGATGTTTCTATAACCTTTCCTTTATTTACATTTAATTAGTATTATTATTATTATTATTACATTCTTTTTAGTTTGCGAGATGTATCTTGTCTTGGGTCCACACTGGTTTAAACTGTTATACAAGAGAGACATGCACGTGTCTTTTGTAAAACGTTTTCTGCAACATTAGCATTTTAGACTTTGTCTTATGTATGAATTCAGCTTAGCATTGCATGGCTAAAGATCCACGTAGCCTTTTTTCCCACTCTGGACCCACTAATCCCTTCTGTTTCTGGCGTAAGTGAAGACTTTGGATAAATCTAAAGGTTTTCTTCCACCTTAAACAAGAAACAGCAGTTCTAATACATTGTTTTATTACCCCATGACTGCCACTATCTACTCATAGGTGGCTGACAAATAAGTGGATACATGACAAGACCTTGATTCATTCATCTTACATGACATGACATCTTACATTTCATAAATGAACTCTTCAAATCCCTGCCATTACTAACCGTCTCCTGCTGCTAACACCTTACTTCCAGAGAATGTAGAACTGCAACGCACACATGCCTGTAAAAAAGTGCACCCATCTGTGACGTAACTTTGAAATAATGATGTGTCACAGTGAATCAAACCATGTAGCAACAGAGCATTACGGCTAGAAGCTTAGCAACTGATACAATCAGAGACTGGACAGGGTGTGTCTCATATCGCGTGAAAATCAGGAAGTAGCAAGTGTTACCAAACAGGCACAGTATGTACATGTGTGGTGTAGATAGGGGGAATACCTGAGACTGAAAAATTAGAGGAAGTTGGAAATCAGCGTCTGGTCAAATGCGTGCCAGAATTAAAATAGAATAAAAAGACCAAAAATTAGAAAGACAAAAAAATATCTGCTGAAGCACAAAATTGCAAACCTGGCCTTTTTTTCCACACTGCTGTCTAATCATTTATCTAATCATATTTGTTGGCACCGCAAATATAAAAATAAAAAGAAGATTAGGGTCCAGGGTTTAGGAATGTACAGCGTCAGATTATGAAGAGTTAGAATTAATTGTTAACCCCTGGTGAAGTATAAGTAGTGTGAATGGTGAAAATAAGTTAACCCAGGATTCCGTTTACCAGAGCTTAGAGTGATTCAGGAAAAACTATAATCTAAACACAGAACTTCAACAATTAGGATATAACAGGATACAACAGCACATGAGGCAACTACTGTGACATGAGGTGTCATTTCTCTAGTTGAAGCTACACAGCTACAAAAATTCAGCTTTCTGCTTTATTTTTCCACCACACACCTAACAAAAATAATTCACACGTCTTATTGTCTTATTTAAATTTTAGTACCCTTACTATTATTATCACATGGTTTTATTTCTTGACATGTATCTGTACAGTGTTCTTGGGCACAACTACTGTGGTTGTACAAAAAAGATATGCGCAATAAGTCTTTTGTAAATTACTGTATCTTTTTTCTCCTAGATGCTTAATAAGCAAATCAGCATGTTTGATCGTCAGCATGTTGCTTGCTCCTACACATTTGTTTTTGCCTCATATGAGACATAATTAGACCAAATTTCCATTCTCTCTCACAGACAAACATCCTTCTGGTGACTTCTTGCCAAGCTTTCTCTTGGGTGTATTCTTACTGTGGCTCAGTGCTCTGAGGTATGCTGTGGTCTCATTTATGTAACATGTTCCTATTTATTATCTTAGCGTCTTGGAAGACAAAAACTGCCTTGCATCTAAGCACATAATAAGCAAAAACAATAAACAACAACAGAGTAACAGCTAATGCTTATATTATGGTGACAAAGGCTATAGGACTCAATGCTTCAAGTGGAGACAACATTTTGTCAGACAAATATATTTTGACAATTTATCTCCCTACCAAAATTCCCCCATTGTTTACATATATCACTATGACTTCTTTGACGTTTGTTTGACCTTTACATTTACAGCATTTGGCAGATGCCAAATTATGAAAGGAAATTATGAATAGAATGCAGTAACTGTGTAGGGTTGACTTGTCTGAGTTCTCTTTTGAAAGTTAAGGCAAGATTTTTATTAGAAGATTAATAATGCATTGTGTATTATTTATTAGGACAGTATTTCCTTGTCTAGATCAATGGTAAACATGCAGTAGTGGATTTTAGGTCCCATTCCTATCTAAATTATGCTATTATAGTTAGGCAGTAAACTTTCAGGCAGTAATCAAAAATTGCAGGATTTTGATTTTAATCTACTAAGTGTTGTTCTGTGACTAAATATTTACAATAGCAACAGCGACCTAAGTGCAACACGCAAACAATGAGTGTAATGGCCAGGGGCGTCGTAAGTGGGGGGAAAAGGGTGACTGAGTGCATAGGGCCCTGGCATCAGTGGCATGTCAGGGGCCCTGGCCGCCCTGCCCTCAAAGATCCTCAAATAGTATTATTATTATTGTGAAATTGAGTGTACAGTGCCTGCACTTCCACGCAGTATTCTGATCCTCGCTGTTTTAGCAAGATTTGGCACCCCCACACGTTTGTGTGGACACCTCCTTTAGGAACAGGGTGCATGCAAATTTGAATGATTTAATTGGTCATTCAAGAACAGTGCCAAATGATGATTGGCTGTGAGGGAGCACCGGAGCGCGGATTCGGCAGTCAGAACTAAGTGAGCGCCGTGCGGGCAATTGTGGTAGCCGAGACGACGCAGTGCGGGCAATTGTGGTAGCCGAGACGACGCAGTGCGGGCAATTGTGGTAGAAGTCTCCCAAGTTTTTCCCTAAGAGAGCAGATAAGAACATGTGTTTTGTGACAAGAAACACAATGTTACGAAGCTAGCAATAAAAAATCTTAGCTTACTCTAAACTTTGAAATAACATGTAAAGTGTTTGAACGTGAGGCAATTTTTAAGAGATAAAATATGAAGAATAATATGAAATCTATGTGTGTACTGTACAGTACATTACAGATTTCATGGATCCTACTCAAAATATTAAAATGAGAAACCCTCTGTTCACCGGCCCTGTCTCAGAGAGTGCTGCAGTGGGTCCATCACAACAAGGTCCTACTGCTAGTTTTTCAGCCTTTTTCACTTTTGATTATTTGATTATTTTATGTATTTTGAATTAGGCAGGCATGCTTTGAAAGAAGGCAAAGTGGTGATTTGAGTTATATTGTGTTTATTTATTTATATTACTGATTGAAAGAATAATAATGTTCTGGACAACGAGCACAATGTCTCTTAATAAAACACAATTCAAATAAAAAAAAAATCATTACGTTGTCATTTTTATCTATAAGGGGATACCTGAGGTGCTTTATTTATAGCAGGGGTGTCCAGTCTTATCCGCAAAGGGCCGGTGTGCGTGCAGGTTTTCATTCCAACTGAGCAGAAGCCACACCTGAGTCTACTGAAAGCCAAGATCTACTGAATAGCCAGTTGGAATCAGGTATAGCTTCTGCTTGGTTGGAATGAAAACCTGCACCCACACTGGCCCTTTCTGGATAAGATTGGACACCCCTGATTTATAGTATAAAGTCACAGGGGTAGGCAAAGTCAATCCTGGAGAGCCGCTGTCCTGTAGATTTTAGCTTCAACCCTAAGACAAAGAAGAAAAAACAAAACAAAAAATAACTGTCTATAGTATTCCCGAAGACCCTGATTAGCTTGTTCAGGTGTGCTTGATTAAGGTTGGAGCTAAACTCTGTAGGACAGTGGCCTTCCAGGACCGACAATACCTATCTTGGTATAGCACAATTTATACACAAAATTAGTTCTGTGCTGCATTAACATGCATGGAATGCAAAGAATGTTTTTTATACTATACATGGTATTAGAATTTTTAATAATGTTCTTTTCAATTTTACAACACTGATTTGACAACAATTACTGTATCAGTGAGTAAAGTGTGTATACTTTTATTTAAAAAAAAAGTGATAAATAGCATGGATCACGAGATGATGGGAAAGGGGCCCCCCCCATACACTGTCTTTGCATAGGGCCCAAGAATTGGGGCTACACCTCTGGTAATGGCATCCTCCATTATGCATGAATGACAAAAACAAATGAGTTTAGAGCAATTAACAAAAACTAGTATATTTATTGTACAAATGTTGAGACTCACATCACATTTTCTAGCTTGAATATAGATCATTCATAGCAGTACTGTCTGAAATTTAAATAGATTTTAGTCATACAAGTTGTACATTGATACACTAGCTTTAGTTTTATGACCAATGATAGAAAATTCCTATAAGAACTTTAATGCACATTTACTTCATTTAATTGTGTGGAAGCCACATGCCTCACAGCTATGCTGGTATTGATTTATAATCATTTGAATATGTTTGAAAATAACATTTTCCTGTCTTTACAAACAGTAAGATAATAATAGGGTCCGCTCTAATGCCTACACTAGACCTTCAGTATTCCCCTTCTCTGGGATTCCCCTTCTAGAAACAGAGGTTCTGCAAATGACCAATGGTCCCAAATGACAAACTAATGACGACTTCTCCTTTACAACATCATAAGGACTTGTCCATTTCTATCCACACAGGCTACTCAGTCATTTGTTGTTACAAGACTGGACTAATTGAACTCACTCCTGGCAGGCTTGGCTTTGTGGGCCATTCCATTTCTGCAGCTGCATGATGTGCAGTGTGTGTGTGTGTTTTCTTAGCATTCCAGTGTTCTTAAACACCACCACATTGTTATTGTCAGGAACAGCTGGACAGTTCCCTGCCAGGCCCAGAGAGGGTGCTGGCAGGTGAACCTTGGAAGCCTGCTTCTTTGTGTGTCTTTTGTTACGCCCTTCCTATTGTTCCTATCCTGATTGTGTCACCTGTATCCCATTAGCCCTAATGTCTACCCCTATAAATAGGGATCCTTGTGTTTGTGTCCTTGTCCATGATTGTTATCTGTACCGTGGTTTCTTTTGGGGTTTTGTTTGCTAGGTTCCATGTCCAAGCTAAGGTCTAGGTTTAGTTTAGTTTAGTTTAGTTTAGTTAACCACGCCATGTCTTGTGTTACGTTTGTTTCCCTATGTCGCGTCTTAAATGTAATAAAAGCAGTGCTTCGCTGAATCCTGCGCATGGGTCTCATTACACCGTGTGCTGGCGTGCGCACACACACCACGGGCGTCTGGGGTCGAGCCCCGCATAGGGCGGGGGTCCCAGACGTTACAGTTATGCTCCCTTCACAGTCTTTGTGTAGCGGGCTGCATAAAGCTTAAAGCACTAATACTGACTGTCAACAATGGACCAGTATTCATCTACCTTAAATAATTTAACACACCCTGCACCGCACCATGCAGTTCAATACATTAGCACTGCTCAAATGGAACTAATAAGACCTCCTTATTTGTCTTCATTCTTTCTGTGTGCTTTTCTTACTATATTACTTCCCCAAAAAGTTTTTTAGACTGATGGTATTGTTAATCTGTGACTTAGTGAACCAGTTTCAGGATTTACAGACTTCAGTGCACTCGATAAGTTCCACTGGATCTGGGTCAACTGCTTGTTCAAACAATACTATGTTAAAATAAATGGAGGAGAACCTAGATAGTAAATGAATAATGATCTGCCAGTGACAGCCATTGCACACCATATTCATCCACTCTGCATTTCTCTGTGGGTTGAGAACATCATTATCCACTAAGATTACTTGTTATCAGGTCAACAAACCAGTTCAGTTAAAATAACACAATGCAGATATTGGTATTAAATACAGGACAAGTACAGACACAGACACACAGCTGTCTTTAAAACTTCTGCAACACTGAGGAAGGTATTCATCCTAACTCTTTGGAGCTCACAATATGTGCATTCAGAACATATAGACACCCTTTCAAAACATAGACAGTGGTCACTATCTATCAAAAGTATCCTTTAAGACCTGTTAGTTGCGAGGTGGGGTCTCCATAGGTCCAGGACTTACAGGACTTAAAGGATCTGCTGCTAACATCTTGGTGCCAGATATCACAGCACACTTTCAGGGATCTAGTGGAGACCATGCCTCAACAGGTCAGGGCTGTTTTGGCAGAAAATGGAGGACCAACACAATATTAGGCAGGCATGTTATGCCTGATCAGTGTATGCCTTTTATATATATATATATATATATATATATATATATATATATATATATATATATATTTATATATATATATATATATATATATATATTTAACACCATTTAAAATTCTGCTAAGATCATTTGTGTCATATTGAGTTAAATATATGTTATGGATACATCAGTATTTTTTGTTATTTACATTTTTTGTTATTGACAGGGCAGTGTGTACCGAATCTAAATTTTTTAAGTAATTTACACTGGTACACTATACTGGTCATATTATGCCACATTACTGCAGCTTATGTATGATTCCAGTCACTGAGTACTAACAGTAACCAGTTTTAGGGTATTTTTCTACAGGTACCGTTTAGGGTGTCAGCTGAGATTTCTACCAACACACTCACATAGCCATTACTCTTACTTAAGGTCAGATTTAATTTTAGTGTGTTACAATCAGTGAGAAACTGTTGTTTTTTTCCTCAACCTTACATATACAAAGAACCTCAAAATTTTATAGAACGTTATATAAAATAAATAAATTATTCGGTTTTGAAATCCTGTTTTCTGCAGCTTTCAGTTCTTGTTTTATTTATTTGCTTTTCCAACACTTGAATGAGCAAGTTGTGAATGTGGAAGATACCAGCAAATACACTGAAGACATTTAACGCAAACATAGCGCCTGTGTAACACGATAGAGGATACGTCACGTGTATAAAGGTGAATGTCACGCTTATTAATTAATCAATACCTGTTAACCTATAACACTCCGTTATAGGAATATTTTTTGATGTATCTGTGACCAAACACAACTGTAACTTCCGACTACCTTGCAGTGTCCGAGAACCTTGTTAAATATCGCCAGTTAAACAGGTTTTGGATTTTAAATAATAATAATAATAATAATAATAATAATAATAATAATAATAATAATAATAATAGTATATTTATTATTATTATTATTATTATTATTATTATTATTATTATTATTATTATTAAACCCTGACAAAATACAAGAGCACAAAATATACTTTTAATATAAGTGAAAACTGAATATTTTAAAATGACTTGAATTTGTTTTTGCATTTGTTCAGCTCTGTTCCATAAAGCACATGTGTTTCCAGTCAGACACAAAAATACAGCTCAAAATGTATACAAACAATCTTAAAACCCAGCTCAAAGATTACACGAATTATTCTGTAAAAGATTGTGGCGGTGATCATTCAACAGGCAGGACGCGTTAATATCATTAAATAACCAAAGTTACCATGTTAGATAAATGTTCAGTCTTTTTTAGCCTGAACACACTAGCTTCTAGCTTACACCATGTGAAATGTAATAAGCAATAGTGTACGATTTGTGTACGTTTTAATCTCTCTCACGTGTTAACCACGTTAATGTATGTAATGTCTGAAGAACGTTAAATGTAGAAACATTTATAAGTATTTTTTTAAACGATAAGCCCTTTTTATTTAATAAGCAAATAAAATGATTACACATTCAGACCAGTGGGGTCATACAAAATAGTCCTAATTATAACCGCTAAGAAATAATAATAATAATAATAATAATAATAATAATAATAATAATAATAATAATAATAATAATAATAATAATATCAGGAGACGGTGTGTTTTTTGTCTCACGTTGCAGTTTCGTTTTTCAATCACGTGTGCATGAGGCATGCAAAAGTGTGTATTAGCTGCGTTTAGGGTCAAAACTCTAAAGCAAAATCGATTGGTTTTTATCGTGCGTCATTCATTTCTGCGATCTTTGGGAACGCCACATTTTTCTGACGCTCTGAGGTCTGTGCTTTTTATTTCATTCATACACGTGTTTTTTTTTCTTGAGCACCTCCGATCGACAAAAAATTTGCATCGATTACACCTAAAAGAGGCGCATCATGAAATAAACGAATTAAAACCTAATGAACGGTATAATAAAGCTTTAGGAGTCGGATAGTGCTTGACTATAAAACAGCATGTTATTTTCGCTAGAATCTCTCAGGTACAATACAGAACAATAGAGCAGACGCAGAGCAAAATAAACCGCCATTATTCTGGAACAATATGTACAGAATGATAAACCACATGCCTGTTAATAGAAGTAAATTAAAAAAAAAAACCGAAAAGGGTCCTACCGAAATATATCGCCGTTTTGATCATCTTGGAATGGACTTTCAGCGGTGTGTAGAAATGGAAGAGCGGAAAGTGGGTGTGGCTTAGATCCGTTCAGTCTTGGCGCGCAGCTCGTGGTTAGAGGAGTGTTTAACCAAAATCTTTCTCGCCGGCGTTTTCTATTTTTCTTGTGGTGACGTCATTCAAGATTTTTGAACAGACCTATAAGCAGCAATTACAGTGAGGGTTCCTGTTTAAAATACACATGACTTGTGAAAAATGTGTATTTTGCATTTTGTGTGTGTGTGTGTGTGTGTGTGTGTGTGTTATATTTATAGTGTATTTTTAACAAAGCTGTTTGATTTCACTGGTATTTCCCTTTTAATTTTGTTAGTAAATTCGTCCAGTTTTAAACAGCGGAAGTCTCCTCCACTTCGCATTAACCTAATTATTATTATTATTATTATTATTATTATTATTATTATTATTATTATTATTAAAAATTAATTAATTAATTAATTATATTTTTTAGGGTACCGCATTGGCCTAAATATTGGCGTAAAAATCTTTACAGGACTTAAAGGATCTGCTGCTAACATCCTCGTGCCAGATATCACAGCACACCTTCAGGGATCTAGTGGAGTCCAGACCTCGACAGGTCAGGGCTGTTTTGGCAGAAAATGGAGGACCAACACAATATTAGGTAGGTGGTCATAATGTTATGCCTGATCAGTGTATGCCTTTTTTTATATATATATTTAACACCATTTAAAATTCTGCTAAGATTATTTGTGTCATATTGAGTTAAATATATGTTATGGATACATAAGTTTTTTTTTTTTATTTGTTTGGGTGAGAGAGGGCAGGGCAGTGTGTACTGAATCTAAATTTTTAAGTAATTTACACTGGTACACTATACTGGTCATATTATGCCATATCACGTATTTTTCTGCGCTTACCGTTTAGGGTGTCGGCTGAGATTTCTGTCAACACACTCACATAGCCATGACTCATACTTAAGGTCAGATTTAATTTTAGTGTGTTACAATCAGTGAGAAACTGTTGTTTTCCCTCAACCTTACATATACAAAGAACCTCAAAATTTAAATATTTTTAGGGTACAGCATTGTTTTTCTCGCAGCCTTTGTCACCGCTACTTTATATTTGAATGTCTTGGGGTTTATGGAAATTAGTGGGCAGAAGAGATTCATTAATCTGAACAGATGCTCAAGAAATTTGTTGTATAAACACGGCGTGCATGTATGTTCACGCAAGGTTTTATAAATCTGGGGTGGGTTTCCCGTTAACGATTAATCTTTCAATCGAGATGTTTACGAAGTACTTAAAGAAGGACGTATCTACATCCTATGTTCTCCCTTCACTCTCTGCACCAGTCCTGGGCCAACTCCTAGGCTTTCCTCTGTTGGGCCAGGTCAGAAGGTTCCACCTGAGAAAGCCACACCAAATAAAACCTGTTGGTGTGATGATGCGGACAGCCAATATGATCTGATCATGTAGATTTTAAACCCTTTAATAAATTTAAACAGCACGTAAATACTAGAGACTGACCTTCGCGGTTAGAGGTTATGTCCTGAACCAGTACCTCATCATAATACTGTACATACAGGCATAAAAAAATCATTTAATACCATGAACACACGAACTACATGATTCAAGCTTGATTTTTCTCAGCGTAAAATGCAATTGTACACAATGCAATTACGTTATGTAAAAAAAAAAGAATATTTATTTCCGTGTTTGTGTACATATGCACGTGTATGAGTGTACACGTACGCATTATACACGCGCTGTCATGTTTATACAACCATCGCGTCTGTGATTTTTAAAGGAAAATTTGTGGCTCCCTGTTTTGTTGTTCAGGTAGAACTGCACGCGAAGAGCGTAATAATAATACACGCACACACACACAGGCACGCACACAAGCTTAAAGTCAACTAGTCAGCTATATATTAAATTATTTAAATTGGAATTATTTCAATTATTTAAATAATAAAATAGTCAGATATATTTTATTTCAGTTTTTAAGTGTTTCAGGTCAACGAGAAGCTAAAACCTCATTAAACAGCTACTGGGGTTTCGTCCGCATACTAAACGTACAATCAGATTTTTAAAAAAATATATATTATTTATTTATTTATTTATACTCAATCAACTTACAAATCTTTTCCCTGTCCTTTTGTACGATTTGTATTTCGTTAGGAAAATGCATACTCAGTCAACCAATTTCCAGTTTCTCCTCCGAAGGCATACTGAAGAAATCTTAAGTACGCATGCTTATATATTTCCTATTATTGTTGCGTATAATACATTTAATAAATATTTAACAATTATTTTACATTACAATTAAATATTAAATGATGATGGTTGCTAGAATATTAATACAATTTGTATTTTTTTTTTGTTGAAGGATTAGGTTTGCCTTAGAGGTTGCTTTTGCATATATTTTCTGTGTGGGGCTGCATGCGCACTTCTACTCAATAGAATTTAAAGGAACAAGTTTATTTAAATGATTCCAATTTTAATTCAGCTCTGTTCAGCTACGAGCTGGAAAATGACGACTCTTCCATGCTTTCATTACTTCATTACTGATTTCGTTTGAGGTACAGCTGTGTGTACAAAAACAAATGCATTGACAATGATCCCAGATAAGCACTCGAGTTTTACTCTTCCTTACTATTGTATCTTAATTACAAGTAAGAGACGGTAAATACAACTAAATGTAACAACAGTCGTGTACAGGTAAGGTATGCTTACAGTAAATAGAAACATCTTGCTTTTAGATTTGTGGTTTACTAAGTCACTGTAGTTTCCTCCGTTACCAAAAAGATTTCGTAATAGTCTGGTATTCCCCCCGACCTACTACAGGGCAGCCTCTTCCAGTAACATCAGGCAGCACTGTCACAAGCTTCACTTATGTACACTTATGAAATGTCGGTGTATGCTGTGTTCCCTAACACACACTAACGAAAAGCTTTGTGTAAAGTGTTCTGTCTATATCGTGTATGCATTTGAAAACCACTTCTTCCAGATTACTTAATTCACACCTTATTCACCTGTTCAGTAATTTATATTTTCACATATACTTTCGCATATTATGTCTCCTGAGAGCTCACCGGCCATATCCATGTCATATGTGAACTGCCCACCCAATTTGCAATTTATTGATTTAATTTATTATTATTATATATTTTATTTATTCACTGAACAGACACGGCCTTTACTAAGTTTAATTGGCTGACAAGGTTTAGTAAAAGGGGGGAAAATGACACCATATTGTCCTCACAACCTTCCAAGTAGCAGTCCTTAACCACACCTTATCCACCTAGCTCATATGCTGAAATTGTGTGTGTGTGTGTGTGTGTAAGTGAATGCATGTGTGTGACAAAGAGAGGATAACAGAAGAAATCCATATCAGTTGAAAGCTTACTGAAGTAGACTGGCTGTATAAAGACAAAGACTGTAAGGGAAAAAAAAAACATTTGCAAGTAACAAGCAACAAACAACCATGTTTTGCTTAATTATTACAGTACATCTGAATTACAAAATATTTCTTAATCAAAAGCAAAACACTGATAAGGAATAATACTTCTGTGAAAGCCTACTGAACCGTGTGAGTGTGTGTTTAAGTAAATGTTGGAATAGGTGTGTGTGTGATGAAAGCTTTCTGCATAGATTTGACACATGCGAGAAATGCTTGTTAAAACCTAAGAAAATGCTGATAAAAATAATATGACTTTACAATTCTTCACACAAACAGTATGACAAAAAAAATTATTAGTAGTATTTTTTTTACATTGAAAAGTAAGTTTTATAGAGGTCACATGTGGCTGCTTTCTTCCAGAAAGGAGGAGGGTGTAACTGAGCATGTGCAGTATGAGTCAAATGACTGTAGCTCATTCCTTATTGGAGGAATAAGCAACTGTTGCAACTCTTTTCTATTCATTGGCCATATATGTGTATATACAGTATTTATGGTCTCTGCTTTGTAACTTTGCACTCAATCTTATTGCATATACACACATATATATATTTATATTTATTTCTATTCATAGTACTATTTGCAAGTCTTGTTAGATGCAAACTCAGGGGTTTACGCATGGAAGAAGCTTTAACTGTGCTGCTGCCACTGCCAGTTCTGATATCAGGGAAGCTTTCTGTTAAAGAACCACACAGAGACTGTGAATGAATAGCAAAACCCTTCGAAATTTACTGAGATTAACAGGGAATATTTATACAGAAGAATGGCGTAATATTCAGTGTTATGTATAGGTAAACAAAAGACGTCAGCAGAAACAGGCATGGTAGTTGACGTGTTCATTGGTGGTTTGGCGAGTTACTATGAAAATGCTTTTCTAAACTACAGATGAAGAGACTGTCAGCGAGTATCTGTGTTCAGCACATGATTATCAGAAAGAATTTCTAGGACAAAACAAAAGTACATCACAGTCATAAGATGAGGTCATAAACAAATAGTATCACACAGTTAGTCAAAGGCCACAGTCAGCCCAGGGCAGAGAGTTTCTTCTGAGTTTCTTTTATTTTTTGGGGGTTATTCTAACACTTAGAACTTTGTTAAAAGATTGATAAATAATGGCTTAGCCAATTGCTCTTGAACTAGGAACTAGGAATAAAAAATAAGCCTAGCCCCATACAGTGCATAGTGTGCAACCTAGGGCAGTCTGTGCAAGACAAAAGACAGTGAAAGATAAGAGAAAGTGCAGACAGACAACCCTACACTACAGGACAGATATATTAATAGCACTGATCTGTATACAATCTGTGTGGACCATTGTGCAAACAAAATAATTCTTGTAAACATATTTACACATCCAATAGCAGTAGTTGATCATAGCAGCAGTTACATTTTTTCTAGCCTTATAATTACCTATGAGGCAAAGACACTGAAGATACACTCTTTATATCAATATATAAAATTAATATTTTATTTGCAAAAATAACAGCACTATGATTTAATTAACTGCAGTAATCTTTTGTATGAAAAATAGTATTAAAAATAGTACAGTTCTAAACTACAAAATATATTAAACTGTTTGCAATAGTATACTAAATTCACTACAACTACTACAACTGTGTATACTATTAGATAATATGCAAAATATTTTACAAACTCAGTAATCCTACATCACTGTTGCAGTGAGAAACTGTTGCTGCCTCACAGCTCCACAGTCTCTGGTTTGAGTTTGTTTTATTTTCTGTGTCCACTTTCTATGCATGTTCTCCCCATGTTCATGTGGCTTAACTACAATTTCTCTGGTTTCTCCCTATAGACATGGCAGTAGATAAATTAAATAAATTACCCCTGTGAATGTCTACTACTAAAATTATAAGTTTGTGCAAAAGAACTTCACTGTACCAAACTCAAACGCTTTTTTATAGACTCTTTGGAAAATGACACTCCTGGTCTGATCTAACCCCTGTTGTTTACTTGAGGGTTACTCTTTCTTGTTTTTATTATAGGTATAAGTGAAAGACAGTAAATAATATTTAATGTATTGACACACATATAGATAAAGATATACTAACATTGCACAGTGACATCTTAGCTTTAGGTAGATGATCTATCTGAATCATGCTGGTACCTGAACTGCTTTATAAATAAATCATAAGAGGTAGTTTTGAGTTTTAAAGAGTTCTCTACACACTGTTAGTAGTCTTACAAAAGCACTGTGAAGTAATTTAATGGGGCTAGAGTTCTTGTTAAAAAAACATGATGCACTCTTGGAAAGAGTTCAGGATGTTGACTTGGCCTCTGATCAAGCATCTGTGGGATGTGCTGGACAAACTAGTCTGATCCATGTACGCTCTACCTCACAATTAAATGAAACAAAGGCTCTGCATTTAACATCTTGGTGGCAGATTGCAACACACACCTTTAGAGGTTTTGTGGAGTCACTTAATAAAAAATGAATGGGTTAAGTTACTCATTAATTTACAAACAGGTTTATGTACTATGATAGTTAAAACAGGATTCGTGTTAAAAAACATTCTAATGAGTGAGTTAGCAATGTGGTTTGTTTTGTTTCATAATAAATGTTTTGGGAAGCTACATGAGTAACTGAATATCTGTTACGGCACATAAACCATGAAAATCCACAGTGTTTCTAATCTAGTACACAAAAGTAGATTCTAGTAGACCAAAACCTCCAGTTAAGAATCATGGTTGGAACAAGTAAATCAAAAGCATTTGATTTCTGATTGCTGGAAATGCTTACACTGTCATTACTGTAATTACTATGCAAGTGACCAGAAAAAAAAAAGAAAAAGAATGACTCAGTAAGAAGAGATTTTCTGTTTTAAAATGGCTCAGTCATTTTCCTAATTCCTGACCTTAGCCTAACTGAAATGCTGTGGCATGACATGACAAGAGCTGAATGCTGTTACAGCAGGATTCGTGTTGAAGAACCTTCTAATGAGTGAGATAGCAGTGGTTTGTTTCAGAATAAATGTTTTGGGAAACTATGAGTAACTGAGTAACTGTTACAGTCTGGCCATAACCTAAAGACAAAGAAAAGAGCTGTGTCATTTTAAAAAGCTTTTTAATTATTCAGAAAGTAATGACAGTAACACAGTCTCTGTCATTTTTTTTTTACTACATAAATACCAAGCTATAATAGAAAATTAGTATAATGGCATTAATCTTTCCAGTGATCCTGGAGGCTGACTCTGTAGGTGTGGTCAAACACAAACACACACACACACACACACTTTGTTTCATCGATCCACTTACAAGTACATTTAGTCATGTTAGTGATTCAACAACAATCTAAATAAATTACTACTCAAGTTGAAGGGGCACATTTTATGTTAATAGAAAATGAAATTCTGACCATTCTGAAATTCTCTGACAATTGAAAATTAAAGGTTTGGTCTTGCCAAACCTTCAAGAAAACATACTCACCTGATGATGTCTTGTTGGTGCATGCTGAAAGGCAGAAAAGTAACAGTAAGATGAAAACGCACATCTAAACTTATGAAATATACACATATACACTGACATAACAGACCAGATGCACCTAAACATAGACTAGATCTGTGTCTTTATTATAACTGAGCGTGAAATAAGATGTTTTAAAGAACAGCCACTTTTACTTAAGAAATAATTTTAACTATAAAAATGTTATTAAATGCATTGAATTAAATACAATTTTATAAGCAGTGAGCAAAAATGTTACTCTAATTGGCAGTGACAGCTTATTATTATTATTAGTAGTAGTAGTAGTAGTAGTGGTAGTAATAGTAGTAGTAGTGGTAGTAGTAGAATAGGATAGTACAATTAAAAGAAAAAGAAAAACAGTCTAAATGTAATATTTTACACTGCACATTTTGCCTGTAAAAATGTGTATGAACTATGTAGTGCACCTTTGCTTTTGTAGCATATGCAAAAAATACGTCTTCAGTCTCCCATCTCTTTTATCTTGTCAATTTATTAATTTTCAGCACTGAATCACTTCCTCACACTGGCTGGTACACATTTCTGAATCTTTGTAGATTCAGTTGAAGATTTGAAGATTTGTAGATTTGTGACTCACTTGATCAGAGTTCATTCAAGCTATAGCAATGTTGAAATCTGTCTGTGTGAATTCTAGATATAACTGCTCTAGCTGGAAAATCTTGAGACAGTTCTCACGATATGGTGGACGGCATGTGAGCATAACAAATGTGGTTTATATGAAAAAAAATATATATATAGAGCTGTTCTTAGATGAATGCTGTGATAAACAGTTTCTGTTGCACTTACGTGGACAGTTGATTACTTTCTGTGGAAATAAAAACAAAGAGATGCATATTAGGCTCATGTTTACAAATAAATGCAAGCAGGGATTCAGGGAACAGATGAATATTGCAAGCAAAAAGTTATGTAATACGATGTTCAACAAGCACATATGGATTGATGGTCAGGCCTTCACGTACTTATTGGCATTTACAGTTGCTAGAAAAATGTGGACTGATCTTCATCTTAGTCTCAATTGTCTGTATCAAGCATATTGCAACAAATACATTTTTAAAGACCTGGGTGTTAATCAGTCCATGATAAACAGAACTGCCTACAAATGAACTTCAGGGATGTTAGTACTTTCTACAAACTGTGAAAGTCATGTTCAACTGTCAATATAAGAAAAACATGTTCGACTGCCACTATCAGAAAAACACTGAACAAATATAGTGGTAAGGGAAGGACACCATGGAGGAAACCTCCAAATAATTACATCTAAATGGGTTGCCATATACCATTTAATTCCACAATGTTTCTGGGAAAATCTGCCACATTTTTTGGCAAAAATTCTAATGCTAACTATAATCTAACCTAGTGACGGATGCACACTTAGACCAACACCTTCCGTTATAAATCATGGTTTGGATTGAAGCAAATAAATCGAAAGCATTTCATTGTCATTGTCATTGCTGGAACTGCTTACACTATCATTACTGTAATTTCTATGCAAGTGAACAATAAAGTTACAATACTGAATCAGAAAAATAATAGCTCAGTAAGAAGAGATTTTCTGTTTTAAAATGGCCCTTTCATTTTCCTAATTCCTGGCCTTAGCCTAACTGAAATGCTGTGGCATGACACGAAAAGAGCTATAATCTAATCTAGTGATGGATGCACACTTAGACCAACACCTCCAGTTATGAATCACGGTTTGGGTTGAAGCAAGTAAATCAAAAGCATTTCATTGTCAATTGCTGGAAATGCTTACACTATCATTATTGTAATTTCTATGCAAGTGACCAAAAACTCAGAAAAAGAATGGCTCAGTAAGAAGAGACTTTCTGTTTTAAAATGGCCCATTCATTTTCCTAATTCCTAATTTCCTAACTGAAATGCTGTGGCATGACACGAAAAGAGCTGTTTACTCAAAACAGTGCAAAACTACATGCTGATGTAATAATTAATCATTTCAGTTTGCACTGTGAATGATTACTCAATCTGTTCAATAAAGACAGTTTGTATGTTATTAGTTTGGTCAGAATGCATTTGGCTATAATTAATATCCTGCCATCATTTATGAATAACCAATGAAAAAACTATGATAACTATATGGTTTCCATACTTTTTTGCAATGTAATATATACGATAAAATAAATGTAATTACTCACCCCATTAAAGACATTTCTGTATGAAACATTGACATAGCAGGTTTTGAAAGTGATGCTACGAGGACTGCTACTGAGAACCATTGGGTGATGTTGATCTTCCCTTGCCACAACAGTGTTCTTAAAACACACACACACAGAGTTACAAACATACCAAATGGTGGGCCATGCATTTGATACCTAGACTTCAGTGGTGTCCTATCTAAATTAATGCCATCATTATGATGCCCCGGCAATAGACAGGTATTTTTACGCATTGCGCATGAATGCCAATTAGCATGAAACTCGGACTACACTAACAAGTCTCTTTTCACTGCATACATCACCTCTAGCCGAAACATCAATATAAACCAAATAAAATGACAGAAATACAGTCCATCCCGTGTTTTCCGAGCATTTTTAGTGCCTTTTGAATTCTCTTACTACGGAAACCCCGGGGATTACGGATTTACGGAAAACCGTAATCCCTGAAAGAAAACGAAAAAGCATGAATGGTTCTTGAGAAAGCTTATTAACAGGTCTGAGCAATCAAACACATGACATAAATTTCATGCAGATGATATATATATATATATATATATATGTTTTGTTAATAAAAACTAAAAACACGTTGTATTATTTTCGAACCATAGACTATCAACTGCAAGAAATTTATGTCATACTTTTGACTGAAAATAAAATAAAAAAAACAAAACAAAAGAAAAGGTTCCGATCATAAATTTGCACGAAAAATGTATATATATATATATATATATATATATATATATATATATATATATGTATATATATATATGTATATATATATATATATATATATATATATATATATATATATATGTATATATATATATATATATATATATATACACATTTTTCGTATATATACATTTTTCGTATATATATATATATATGTATATATATATATATATATATATATATATATATATATATTTTTTTTTTTTTTTTAATTATTTAAACCAGTTGGTCTTGAGTCTTGCATAGAGAGGATTTTCATAGACCTAAAAATACAATTTTTGGCCTGGACAAAGCGAATAGTATCCTGTATGTCTGAAAAACAGCTGTTGAATTTACACAAATATATTTCAGCTTGTGGAACTCTCTGACCATTTAATCAAAGGACGGAAAATGCTGACGTAATAGTGCGCCTGCTAGACGGCCCAGTGCCCAATCTCGAAATCTGATTGGTTAAGGCAACGCCATTTATTTTAAGCCTCAGTCGCCCGCACTGTCAAAGGCTTTAAAGCAATATGATTGGATAAGACCTCTAACATAAACACACACTACTGGAAGCAGTGCAACTAAGAGGAAAGATATGAAATTAATAGAATAGACTATAAGGGAATAATGTAATATATATTCAAGGAAATTTTTTTTTATGAAAACAAGGAAGGTCTTGCTGGCCCTGACGGCCCACTAGTTACTAGCTAATTAGGATTTATTTTAATCAACAAAGCCAGCTAAGCCTGATTATAAAGGGATAATAAATTGCAGTTCTAAACAAAGCTTACCACTTAATTCAGTACACAATCATGTGACTGTTTTATTTATAAAAAAATTTCTGATGAAATGAAGAAACACCATACATGAAAACTTATTAATAAAATAAATAAATGATCAAGATGTTTTGTTGAGCATTATGGGTGCTAGTCAGAGAAAATATTTACATTTTAAACACCTTCAGAATTTGTTAAGTTCTACAGGTTAAGATACAGACAGTCTAATGCCAGCTTTATATAAATTCTGTCACAGAGGAAGTATTCTGATGAATAAATGTGAAAACAGCTAGCACATAGGTGCCATATAACAGACACTGACATGAACATGATCACCGGAATAAAAGAGAATATTTTACATTACTGTATATACTCACATTAACAAGCCAGACATAATCAGTGCTAGTCGTTAGATTTTCGTGTAGATCAAACGTAGTGGCAGCTGAATTCGATGTAGCAGTAAAACAATCACTGGGATTGACTTTGTGGAACCATAGGAAGGACATGCAGATGACTGGATGGCAAAAGATAACAACGAATAAAGAAAAACATTTTTTCAAGATCAGGTTTGTGTAGTGTGATGTATAGTAAACATACCCATGCGCAGGATGCCTGCAGTCCGCCGGCGTATCCATGGTACTGTGATGATTCTGTCCAATTGTAATGATCAAAAATATGTAAATAGCCAGAAATCGCCCCCAAAAACATCTCCCACAGCATACAAACACATAACTACTCACCTGTAAGTGTTTTTGACAGTATCAGCCATCATTTGGAGCTGCTCGGCTCCGCACTGCGGATGAAATGCTGACACAGAGGATTGAGGTTACAGAAGGACGTAGACTTACGTCAGTATCATCCTCCTCCTCCTCCTCCTCCTCTTCTTCTTCTTCTTCTTCTTCTTATTGATATTATTATTATTATTATTATTATTATTATTATTATTATTATTAATAATACACACAAACACACACACACATTTTACATCTGGTATTTGGTGACACAGGACAGCACAGAACCCTGGAGATTTGAGGCACAAATGCTACCTTCATGTGCTACTGTGCCCCTTTCTCCTTTTTTACCTTGCTTTGGTTGATGTTAAAAGCTGTAGTAACTGTAAATGGCCACCAAATGAACTAAAAAAAAAGTGAACTTATTGGGAGAGTGCACGACTGTGGTTGACAAAATGGTGATTGTAGATAGCACCAACATTTTATTGCTGTGATGCCTGTTAGTACATAAACATTAAATGCAAATCAGAATAAGAAACAGGAGTGTGTGATTGTGTTGTAAAACTACGATCCTCTACAGTTCTGATGATAATAGGTATGGTTGCCCTTCCTGTAATTTTGCATTTCCTGTCAGTATGAGTAATCTTTACTGAAGGTGGTTATACGTTTTTTGTCTGTATGGCAAAGACTTTATATATATATAATATTAATTTATCCCTAATGAGCAAGTGTAACATCTGGGACCCCCGCCCTATGCGGGGCTCGACCCCAGACGCCCGTGGTGTGTGTGTAATGAGACCCATGCGCAGGATTCAGCGAAGCACTGCTTTTATTACATTTAAGACGCGACATAGGGAAACAAACGTAACACTAGACATGGCGTGGTTAACTAAACAAAACAAAACAAAAACAAAACCTAGACCTTAGCTTGGACATGGAACTTAACAAACAAAAGCCCAACAGAAACCACGGTACAGATAACAATCATGGACAAGGACACAAACACAAGGATCCCTATTTATAGGGGTAGACATTAGGGCGAATGGGACACAATCAGGATAGGAACAATAGGAAGGGCGTAACAAAAGACACACAAAGAAGCAGGCTTCCAAGGTTCACCTGCCAGCGCCCTCTCTGGGCCTGGCAGGGAACTGTCCAGCTGTTCCTGACAGCAAGACAGAGGCAATTTTGGCAAGAAAATCTAACTGAGACAGTGTCAGTAAGAATCCTTAAGAATTAACAGACTCAAAAAGAAAAACACTTCATCTGAGTGACTAAACTATCAATTTTAGTAGAACACTTTGTCCCAAAATATCCTGCAGTCTCCTTTGAAAGAAAAAGCTATATGGTGCAGTGTCAGCATGATAGTTTTCTCTCCCTCACGTTTCTCCTCCCCCACAGCATGTCTCAGAATTCCCCTACTGAACTATTGTAGTATTTGTAGAGTTCCCCTAAATCTTTGCTGTAATACCTTGGAAGAACACCAATCAGACATAATATTATTACCAACTGTGTTGGTCCTGATTTTGCTGCCAAGATGTTAGCAGCAAGTCCTGTAAGTTGGGAGGTGGGTTCTCCATAGATCGGACTTGTTTGTCCTGCACATTCCACAGATGCTTGATTGGATTGAGATCTGAGATCTAAGTCAACACCTCAAACTGGTTGTTGTGCTCATCAAACCATTCCTGAACCATTTTTGCTTTATGTCACGGCGCATTGTCCTGCTGAAAGAGGCCACAACCATCAGGGAATACCGTTTGCATGAAAGGGTGTGCATGGTCTGCAACAGTGCTTAAGTAGGTGGTATGTGTCAAAGTAACATCCACATGGATGGCAGGACCCAAGGACATTGCCCAAACACGGGCCAGCCTTTGCTCCCCACTGGCATCAATGAGCCTTAGCCACCCCTGGTTCACCACTGTTCCTTTCTTGGACCACTTTTGATAGATACTAACCACTGCAGACTGGGAACACCCTACAAGGGAATTGTCCTTTAGCGAATGTGCAGGTGGTCGCACCCTTAACCACCTTTCATCTTTCACATCTCATGACTGTCACAGTTGTTTTGATTTGCCTCCTTGGTAGAAAGTATAGCAATTTTATCAAAGTGTAAAAGTGTATGTATATATATATATATATATATATATATATATATATATATATATATATATATATATATATATATATATATATATATATATATATTTTTTTATTAAATCTTTCTTGGCCCTGTACCCTAATTCATAATTTGATCGGTCACTGATAATTATAAGTCAATTGTTATGCAAGTATTAGTATGTGAGGTCATCTAGCTACTATAAAATGTGTAGATTATTGAGCAGGCTTTAGTTTCTTTCCTCAGAAAAGTTCAAGGCTAAAAACAATATTTCAGACTATAAGGTTATAGGTTATTTTCCTTGCTGGTTTAACTCTATTCTATTCTGTTTTATTCAGCTCTATTCTAAGTGTCTAATGTCACACAAACCCTCACTGGCTGCACAGAGGCGTTGAAACCCTTCAGTAGAGCAAGGCATTTATTTCAAATGAGTCATATACTGTAAAGAGAAAATGACCACAAAGACTTCTGGTTCACTATGATATTGATATAAGATAGGGTATCTCAAAGTTTCCAAACATAGTGGATATTAACACTTTTTTTAAGCAAGAAGTCTTCCAAAGTTTTAGATAGCTTTCTAAGCATGCTTTTGATCAAGGAAAGCCATGGTATACACTATATTGCCAAATATTTTGAGATGTCTGTCTTTACATGCACATGAAGTTAATATGAAGTTGATCCGCCCTTTGCAGCTATAACAACTCTTCTGGGAAGTCTTTCCACAAGTTTTAGGAGTGTGTTTATGGGAATTTTTGACCATTCCTCTAGAAGCACATTTGTGAGGTCAGGCACTGATGTTGTATGAGAAGGCCTGGCTCAGTCTCCACTCCAATTCATCCCAAAGGTGTTCTATCAGGTTGAGATCAGGACTCTGTGAAGTTCCTCTACACCAAACTCACTCATCCATGTCTTTATGGACCTTGCTTTGTGCACTGGTGTACAGTCATGTTGGAACAGGAAGGGGTCATCCCCAAACTGTTCCCACAAAGTTAGGAGCATGAAATTGTCCAAAATGTCTTGGTATGCTGAAGCATTAAGAGTTCCTTTCACTGGAACTAAGAGGCCAAGCCCAACCCCTGAAAAACAACACCTGAATTCAATGATTTGGAGGGGTGTCCCAAAACTTTTGTCAATATAGTGTATGTCTTACATGTCATGTTCGAACGTTTTCCTTTTATAGGTCAGCACCTCAGAGTGAAAGTTCACAGAATGAAAAGTGAGCCTGGCTTCTTTTGTAATCATCATCCATTCCTCTCCATTTACTCAGTTATCACGTTTAAGGCGAGGCAAGCGCACATTTATCTACTCATTCTCAGAATCAAAACACGGAGGGGGAGAATGAGGAGATGGGGTTCTTTTCTTTCTGTATTCCTTTTTATTTCTTTTCGCTTTAATAACATTTAGTTAATGTGGGAGGATGCAGAATGTGCCAGCAAAATAGTTATTATATTGAAGATCCTGTATTGATTCAGTAGTCCTTACCAAAGAGGGCTATACATTATTTTTAAGAAATAAGAAATTAGTTCGACACCCGAAAGTTTTAACGACAAAACCTGATAATAACCTGATAAATAAAACATCTGAACAATGTCTTGCGGTGTTGTAACTGAGGTATAGAGGAATGATGACTTTTATGGATTGACGGAATGATTGAATTATTAGAAAATACACACACGCATTCGCATAGAGTTGATCAGGTTGTTGATTGTGGCCTGTGGAATGTTGGTCCACTCCTCTTCAATGGCTGTGCGAACAGAGCGGTAGCTCGTTCTCCCCTCCCACACGTGAAACCTAGTGCTAGGTACTCGCTGCTATGTTTTCTTCGTTTAGGTTTATTTTGAGTCTTTTCAGTGTCCTGCTTACTTGTGGATGAAGAAACGTCTGTATTTGTCCTTTTCAGCGATCCCGTTGACAACCATTTATCCATGTTTACATCTGTTTTAGCATGTATGCAGCAAAAATGTTAGATAGCCTAAATTGGCGGGTTGTTATTAAACCAATCAACGAGATGGAATAGTGCATAGTAACAGTTTATTATTAATTTTTCGTTATTCAATTATATATCAAATTATGATATTTAATTATGACTACACATTTTTCATATATTAGCAATATTATTATTTCTGTTGATAATAACTAGCGGCCCCCCCTGCAATACCGTTGCCCACAGGTTGAAAACCACTGGTTTAGAGAAAGGTCTCCGCCTCTGGATTCACCCCGATTCTGAACAGAGCAATCGGTTCCTGAAATTGTACAATGAAGACGAACTTTTATCATAAACGACACCTGACTGCGCGTGATGTGGTCTTCGTTATTTCCTTTCTAAATCTACGACACAAGACAAATTATTTGTGAAAAGAAATAGCTTACCTGCGAGGCAGAATCTCATGAGCATAGGGAGACAGAGCTGGAGCAGAACGAAGTGTAAGGGCAGTCGGTCCATGTTTTTTTCTCACAAAGCCAACACCAACTCTCGCTAGACGGCAGGGGTTTTTTCGACTGCTGCTTGAGCACGCGCAGACCTCGCAGTGTCCTTGAAAGATTTGCCGGGTTTACAGGCAGTTCAGCCTTGCTATTAAAAGAAACCAGTCAGTAAATACACACCGTTCCCTTTTATGGTTTCATTTATCGCAGCACGAGAAACCAGCGAGGAAAAACAGACAGCAGTGTACCGGCTGCTGAGTTGGTCGCGAAGTAATGACATTGAATAAGGGCTGATACGCGTTTATCAATGATGTAGATATGCTGTCTAAAACATGTATGGCACGTGACCAAAACATCTGGGTAAAATAGTGAAAAGACCACGAATGCCAAATTTAAAGATAGCTTACACAGAGAGATAATTACTCAATAAATAAATAACTTTTGCTTCATATTCTCATTTAGTAATTTATGATTTTATTTATTTTCTAGAATGTATTAATATATAAGTTGAATGCATTTACTGACATAATATTATATTTTATCTTAAATGTTTTTTAATTAAATCAGATTAATTGTTATGGTGGGATTTTAAGATGTCATTAGTCATAACATAAAACCAGATATTTGTACCAGACATAGGGTTTGGGGTTTTCCAAAGTCCCCACATATAGCACTTTTTATTTATTTATTTATTTATTTATTTATTTATTTATTTAAAAAAAAAAAACATTTTTCATACGTTTTTCCCCTAGATAGCCTTTAAGGATACCTTTGAGAAAGCAAGGACATGGTGTTCTAGGGAAAGGCAGAGCACAAAGATTTTTTTGTCACATTACAAACATTTGAAGTGCAATTACATACATAACACCAGAGTGGGAAAGAGTAATTGTTTTTAATAATATTAATATTATTATTGTGTATAACAATGAACATTTGTAGGCTTACCGGCTGAAATGATGTGACTTGATCTCACCACACGGCAACAGGTTTCACTGTGAGTATTATTTTTTTTTCCAATAATATTAATTGTATTGAAAATCAAAATAAAGAATACATATTTTTTTTGTCACATGAACTTTGATTAATAATAATACTAATACTATTATTAATACTAATACGAATTCTAATAATACTTCTACTACTACTACTACTACTACTACTACTACTACTAATAATAATAATTATTATTATTATTATCACAGACATATACCTTACCGTAGCCTCCTGGTCCAGCGGCAGGATCCCGCGCTCTCACTGCCGCGGCCTGGGTTTCATTCCCGGGCAGGAAGCTGACCCAGCCACTGAAGAGTTAACTCTCAATTATTCTAATAATAACACGTTATTATTATTATTATTATCATCACAGACATATACCTTACCGTAGCCTCCTGGTCCAGCGGCAGGATCCCGCGCTCTCACTGCCGCGGCCTGGGTTTCATTCCCGGGCAGGAAGCTGACCCAGCCACTGAAGAGTTAACTCTCAGTTATTGTAATAATAACACGTTATTATTATTATTATTATTATTATTATTATTATTATTATTATTATTATTATTATCACAGACATATACCTTACCGTAGCCTCCTGGTCCAGCGGCAGGATCCCGCGCTCTCACTGCCGCGGCCTGGGTTTCATTCCCGGGCCAGGAAGCTGACCCAGCCACTGAAGAGTTAACTCTCAATTATTCTAATAATAACACATTATTATTATTATTATTATTATTATTATTATTATTATTATTATTATCATCACAGACATATACCTTACCGTAGCCTCCTGGTCCAGCGGCAGGATCCCGCGCTCTCACTGCCGCGGCCTGGGTTTCATTCCCGGGCAGGAAGCTGACCCAGCCACTGAAGAGTTAACTCTCAGTTATTGTAATAATAACACGTTATTATTATTATTATTATTATTATTATTATTATTATTATTATTATTATTATTATCACAGACATATACCTTACCGTAGCCTCCTGGTCCAGCGGCAGGATCCCGCGCTCTCACTGCCGCGGCCTGGGTTTCATTCCCGGGCCAGGAAGCTGACCCAGCCACTGAAGAGTTAACTCTCAATTATTCTAATAATAACACGTTATTATTATTATTATTATTATTATTATTATTATCATCACAGACATATACCTTACCGTAGCCTCCTGGTCCAGCGGCAGGATCCCGCGCTCTCACTGCCGCGGCCTGGGTTTCATTCCCGGGCAGGAAGCTGACCCAGCCACTGAAGAGTTAACTCTCAGTTATTCTAATAATAACACGTTATTATTATTATTATTATTATTATTATTATTATTATTATTATTATTATTCCATCTATTATAAAAATGGGAGGGTTTCGTCAGGAAGGGCATCCGGCGTAAAACCTGTGCCAGATCAAAGCATGCGGACCAAATGATCCGCTGTGGCGACCCCGAACAGAGAGCAGCCGAAAGAACAACAACAACATACTTATGCCATAATGAGCCATTAATGAGCCTATGATAATACTACTACTACTACTAATAATAATAATAATAATAATAATATTAATAATAACATACATAAAATCAATTAAATTCATTTTAAATAAATTTATTTTACATAATTAAAACACATTTTACCATTCATTTTTACCATTTGTTTCATCAGAGTTAGTGTCCTTCCTGTCTGATGCTTTTTCATTATTAATATTAATAATAATTATTAGAAATTTCCTAATCAACAATGATCTTTTGTAGGCTAACCGGCTGAAATGATGTGACTACAGCGTCTTATTTCTTATTTCTCCACCGGCAACAACACAGAATATCAGGTTTCACTGTGAGTATTTATTTATTTATTTATTCCAATAATATTAATTGTATTGAAAATCAAAATAAAGAATACATATTTTTTGTCACATTACATACATTTGAAGTGCAATTACATACATAACACTAGAGTGGGAAAGAGTAATTGTTTTTAATAATATTAATATTATTATTGTGTATAACAATGAACATTTGTAGGCTTACCGGCTGAAACGATGTGACTTGATCTCACCACACGGCAACAAGAGAAGATATCAGGTTTCACTGTGAGTATTATTATTTTTATTTTTTTCCAATAATATTAATTGTATTGAAAATCAAAATAAAGAATACATTTTTTTTTGTCACATGAACTTTGATTAATAATAATACTAATACTATTATTAATACTAATACGAATTCTAATAATACTTCTACTACTACTACTACTACTACTACTACTACTACTAATAATAATAATAATAATAATTATTATTATTATTATCACAGACATATACCTTACCGTAGCCTCCTGGTCCAGCGGCAGGATCCCGCGCTCTCACTGCCGCGGCCTGGGTTTCATTCCCGGGCAGGAAGCTGACCCAGCCACTGAAGAGTTAACTCTCAATTATTCTAATAATAACACGTTGTTATTATTATTATTATTATTATTATTATTATTATTATTATTATTATTATTATTATTATTATTATTATTATTCCATCTATTATAAAAATGGGAGGGTTTCGTCAGGAAGGGCATCCGGCGTAAAACCTGTGCCAAATCAACGCATGCGGACCAAATGATCCGCTGTGGCGACCCCGAACAGAGAGCAGCCGAAAGAACAACAACAACATACTTATGCCATAATGAGCCATTAATGAGCCTATGATACTACTACTACTACTACTACTACTACTAATAATAATAATAATATTAATAATAACATACATAAAATCAATTAAATTCATTTTAAATAAATTTATTTTACATAATTAAAACACATTTTACCATTCATTTTTTACCATTTGTTTCATCAGAGTTAGTGTCCTTCCTGTCTGATGCTTTTTCATTATTAATATTAATAATAATTATTAGAAATTTCCTAATCAACAATGATCTTTTGTAGGCTAACCGGCTGAAATGATGTGACTACAGCGTCTTATTTCTTATTTCTCCACCGGCAACAACACAGAATATCAGGTTTCACTGTGAGTATTTATTTATTTATTTATTCCAATAATATTAATTGTATTGAAAATCAAAATAAAGAATACATATTTTTTGTCACATTACATACATTTGAAGTGCAATTACATACATAACACGAGAGTGGGAAAGAGTAATTGTTTTTAATAATATTAATATTATTATTGTGTATAACAATGAACATTTGTAGGCTTACCGGCTGAAATGATGTGACTTGATCTCACCACACGGCAACAAGAGAAGATATCAGGTTTCACTGTGAGTATTATTATTTTTATTTTTTTCCAATAATATTAATTGTATTGAAAATCAAAATAAAGAATACATTTTTTTTTGTCACATGAACTTTGATTAATAATAATACTAATACTATTATTAATACTAATACGAATTCTAATAATACTTCTACTACTACTACTACTACTACTACTACTACTACTAATAATAATAATTATTATTATTATTATTATCACAGACATATACCTTACCGTAGCCTCCTGGTCCAGCGGCAGGATCCCGCGCTCTCACTGCCGCGGCCTGGGTTTCATTCCCGGGCAGGAAGCTGACCCAGCCACTGAAGAGTTAACTCTCAATTATTCTAATAATAACACGTTATTATTATTATTATTATTATTATTATTATTATTATTATTATTATTATTATTATTATCACAGACATATACCTTACCGTAGCCTCCTGGTCCAGCGGCAGGATCCCGCGCTCTCACTGCCGCGGCCTGGGTTTCATTCCCGGGCAGGAAGCTGACCCAGCCACTGAAGAGTTAACTCTCAGTTATTCTAATAATAACACGTTATTATTATTATTATTATTATTATTATTATTATTATTATTATTCCATCTATTATAAAAATGGGAGGGTTTCGTCAGGAAGGGCATCCGGCGTAAAACCTGTGCCAGATCAAAGCATGCGGACCAAATGATCCGCTGTGGCGACCCCGAACAGAGAGCAGCCGAAAGAACAACAACAACAACATACTTTGCCATAATGAGCCATTAATGAGCCTATGATAATACTACTACTACTACTACTACTACTACTAATAATAATAATATTAATAATAACATACATAAAATCAATTAAATTCATTTTAAATAAATTTATTTTACATAATTAAAACACATTTTACCATTCATTTTTACCATTTGTTTCATCAGAGTTAGTGTCCTTCCTGTCTGATGCTTTTTCATTATTAATATTAATAATAATTATTAGAAATTTCCTAATCAACAATGATCTTTTGTAGGCTAACCGGCTGAAATGATGTGACTACAGCGTCTTATTTCTTATTTCTCCACCGGCAACAACACAGAATATCAGGTTTCACTGTGAGTATTTATTTATTTATTCCAATAATATTAATTGTATTGAAAATCAAAATAAAGAATACATTTTTTTTTGTCACATGAACTTTGATTAATAATAATACTAATACTATTATTAATACTAATACGAATTCTAATAATACTTCTACTACTACTACTACTACTACTACTACTACTACTACTACTAATAATAATAATAATTATTATTATTATTATCACAGACATATACCTTACCGTAGCCTCCTGGTCCAGCGGCAGGATCCCGCGCTCTCACTGCCGCGGCCTGGGTTTCATTCCCGGGCAGGAAGCTGACCCAGCCACTGAAGAGTTAACTCTCAATTATTCTAATAATAACACGTTATTATTATTATTATTATTATTATTATTATTATTATTATTATTATTATTATTATTCCATCTATTATAAAAATGGGAGGGTTTCGTCAGGAAGGGCATCCGGCGTAAAACCTGTGCCAAATCAACGCATGCGGACCAAATGATCCGCTGTGGCGACCCCGAACAGAGAGCAGCCGAAAGAACAACAACAACATACTTATGCCATAATGAGCCATTAATGAGCCTATGATAATACTACTACTACTACTACTACTACTACTACTAATAATAATAATATTAATAATAACATACATAAAATCAATTAAATTCATTTTAAATAAATTTATTTTACATAATTAAAACACATTTTACCATTCATTTTTACCATTTGTTTCATCAGAGTTAGTGTCCTTCCTGTCTGATGCTTTTTCATTATTAATATTAGTAATAATTATTAGAAATTTCCTAATCAACAATGATCTTTTGTAGGCTAACCGGCTGAAATGATGTGACTACAGCGTCTTATTTCTTATTTCTCCACCGGCAACAACACAGAATATCAGGTTTCACTGTGAGTATTTATTTATTTATTTATTCCAATAATATTAATTGTATTGAAAATCAAAATAAAGAATACATATTTTTTGTCACATGAACTTTGATTAATAATAATACTATTAATAATAACAACAATTATTATTATTATTATTATTATTATTATTATTATTATTATTATTATTATTATTTCTGCTCCTACTCCTAATAATAATAATAATAATAATAATAATAATAATAATAATAATAATAATAATGATGATAATGTGAGTAAATAAATCCACTCCACAGCCACGCTCACTTTAAGGCACGTCGTATAGACAGCTAGCTATCTCACACTGATCTGCGTATTGACATTAAATATGCTTTCGGTAAAACTACCTTTTCATTCTCAAACAAAAAATGAAACGGCATTTCGTTTCTAAAATCCATATTGCAGGATGTATAGTAGGAATCTAGGAGGAGGCTTAGCAGAACAATAGGTCAATATCAAGCCTTTCCTTTATCAAAAGATCCTTGAAAATGTTATAAGATAAGATAAGAACTTTATTAATCCAGAAGAAAATTCTTCAGAGACTGCTTCAGATTACAAGACAAATAAATATAAATGAATGAATAAAAATATATAATGAAATATTCTATATACAGTGCTGTGAAAAGGTTTTTGCCCCCTTCCTGTTTTTTAAATTTTTTGCATATTTGTCACACTTAAAAGATTCAGATCATCAAACAAATTGTAATATTACACAAAGATAATGCAAGTAATTACAAAATGCAGTTTTTAAATTATTTCATTTATTGGAGAAAAAAGCTGTCCAAACTTACCTGACCCTATGTGAAAAATTAATTGCCCCCCCACACCCTGTTAAATCATGAAAGAACCGTGATTAACCACATTATTTTAGAAAGCTGTAAATGTCACTAGATAGACACACCCAGGCCTGATTACTGCCAGACCTGTTGAATCAAGAAATCACTTAATCCAGGAGGTAATAAAAGAACCCAGAACAACATCTGAAGAATTGCAGGCCTAACTTGCCTCAATTAAGGTCAGTGTTCATGATTCAACAATAAGAAAGAGACTGGGCAAAAATGGCATCCATGGGAGAGTTCCAAGGCAAAAGCCATTGCTGCAAAAAGAACACAAAGGCTCATCTCACATTTGCCAAAAAATATCTTAACCCCAAGACTTTTGTGCAAATATTCTGTGGACTGATGAGACAAAAGTTAAAATTAAGGTTTTGGAGTGGCCAAGTCAAAGTCTGGACTTTGAGATGCTGTGGCATGACCTTAAACCGTCCATTCATGCTCAAAAACCCTTCAGTGTGGCTGAATTAAAACAATTCTGCAAAGAAATTCCACACCAATGTGAAAGACTCATTACCAGTTATCGCAAATGCTTGATTGCAGTTGTTACTGCAAAGGGTGGCACAACCAGTTATTAGATTTAGAGGGCAATTACTTTTTCATGTAGTGCCAGGCAGGTTTGGACAGCTTTTTTTCTCTTAATAAATGAAATAATCATTTAAAAACTGCATTTTGTATTTACTTGCATTATCTTTGTGTAATATTAAAATTTGTTTCATGATCTGAATCTTTTAAGTGTGAAAAAAACAGGAAGGGGGCAAAAACCTTTTCACAGCACTGTATACACCGATCAGGCCTATTGTCTTGGTCCCTCTTTTGCTGCCAAAACATCCCTGACCCGTCATGCCCTGTGTATTCTCTACACCTTTCTATCAGAACCAGCATAAACTTCTTCAGCAGGTTGAGCAACAGTAGCTTGTCTGTTGGATCGGATCACACGGGCCAGCCTTTGCTCCTCACGAGAAACATTGAGCCTTGGCCGCCCATGACCCTGTCACGGGGGGACCACTGTTCCTTCCTTGGACCACTTTTGATAGATACTGACCACTGCAGACTGGGAACACCCCACAAGAGCTGCAGTTGTGGAGATGCTCTGATCCAGTCGTCTAGCCATCACAATTTGGTCCTTGTCAAACTCTCTCAAACACATCTCTCTAACACATCAACTTTGAGGACAAAATGTTCACTTGTTGCCTAATATACACTATATTGCCAAAAGTATTCGCTCACCCATTCAAATAATCAGAATCAGGTGTTCCAATCACTTCCATGGCCACAGGTGTATAAAATCAAGCACCTAGGCATGCAGACTGTTTTTACAAACATTTGTGAAAGAATGGGTCGCTCTCAGGAGCTCAGTGAATTCCAGCGTGGAACTGTGATAGGATGCCACCTGTGCAACAAATCCAGTCGTGAAATTTCCTCGCTCCTAAATATTCCACAGTCAACTGTCAGCTGTATTATAAGAACGTGGAAGTGTTTGGGAACGACAGCAACTCAGCCACGAAGTGGTAGGCCACGTAAACTGACGGACTGGGGTCAGCGGATGCTGAGGCGCATAGTGCGAAGAGGTCGCCAACTTTCCGCAGAGTCAATCGCTACAGACCTCCAAACTTCATGTGGCCTTCAGATTAGCTCAAGAACAGTGCGCAGAGAGCTTCATGGAATGGGTTTCCATGGCCGAGCAGCTGCATCCAAGCCATACATCACCAAGTGCAATGCAAAGCGTCGGATGCAGTGGTGTAAAGCACGCCGCCACTGGACTCTAGAGCAGTGGAGACGCGTTCTCTGGAGTGACGAATCGCGCTTCTCCATCTGGCAATCTGATGGACGAGTCTGGGTTTGGCGTTTGCCAGGAGAACGGTACTTGTCTGACTCCATTGTGCCAAGTGTAAAGTTTGGTGGAGGGGGGATTATGGTGTGGGGTTGTTTTTCAGGAGCTGGGCTTGGCCCCTTAGTTCCAGTGAAAGGAACTCTGAATGCTTCAGCATACCAAGACATTTTGGACAATTCCATGCTCCCAACTTTGTGGGAACAGTTTGGAGCTGGCCCCTTCCTCTTCCAACATGACTGTGCACCAGTGCACAAAGCAAGGTCCATAAAGACATGGATGACAGAGTCTGGTGTGGATGAACTTGACTGGCCTGCACAGAGTCCTGACCTCAACCCGATAGAACACCTTTGGGATGAATTAGAGCGGAGACTGAGAGCCAGGCCTTCTTGTCCAACATCAGTGCCTGACCTCACAAATGCGCTTCTGGAAGAATGATCAAAAACATAAACACACTCCTAAACCTTGTGGACAGCCTTCCCAGAAGAGTTGAAGCTGTTATAGCTGCAAAGGGTGGACCGATGTCATATTGAACCCTATGGATTAGGAATGGGATGTCACTTAAGTTCATATGCGAGTCAAGGCAGGTGAGTGAATACTTTTGGCAATATAGTGTATCTCACCCACTAACAGGTGCCATGATGAGGAGATAATCAGTGTTATTCACTTCACCAGTCACTGCTCATAATGTAATACCTGATTGGTGTATACATAAAGTATCTTCAAAAGTTCCAAAAAGGTGCTAGGGAACTAAGACCATATTGCACATAAAATGATATTGCACATGGTATGATATTGTGCATGGTATGATATTGTAAATGGTATTTTGTAATGGTATACTGTAAATATTAGTATGTTCTATTGTATTAGCATATAATAGTGCAGTGATATTGTCATTGTTCATTAGATCAGCTCTGCTCCCTACAGAAAGGGGAGGAGTTATCGGGTTTGATGGCCACTGGTAGGAAAGCCCTCCTGTGGCGTTCTGTGGTTGTCTTCAGTGGTCTTAGTCTATGCCCCGGTAGGACTCCAGTAGCAGGAGGTGTGACATAATTTCAAGGATACTGAGAAGTTTCCACAGCATTCTCCTCTCAGACACCTCAGCCAGAGACTCCAGCTTCACTCCCATGACAAAGTTTGTTGAGTCTGTTTGCATCGGCTGTCTTCACCCTGCTACCCCAGCATACTATAGATACAGAAGATGATGCTGGCTCTGAGTGGTTCTCATACCTTCACAGAAATAAGATTTATGTGTCAGTAAATAAATAAATAAATAAATATATATATATATATATATATATATATATATATATATATATATATATAAATAAATAAATAAATAAATAAATAAATAAATTCAGTAATTTGTCTCTGTGTGGAAGGGGCTGTAAAGACAGGATTTAGACCTGGATCTTCTGGTCCTTTCTACAACAGCAACCAAGGGCTCTTGTGGAAATAATAGGCCAGTGTGGTCTCTGAGTTGATTTATAGAAACTAATTCGTTACTGTAGCAAGCTGACATGCAACGTCCAAGAGCTGCCGAGCTCGGCGTGGAGACTCTCGGAGAGAAAAGCAGTTTAAGGGGAAGAAGAAAAAACAGAGGCCAGTTTAAAAAAAAATTAAAAAAGATTTTTAAAATCCAAATAGTCACTGGCGTAGTAAATTAAAAAAATAAAATAAATAAAATAAAACAAAATAAAATAAATTAAAAAGAATACTTAAAACAGTAGTAAATGCATTGAAAGTGTCATCACTGCACCCAATGTGACGTTTATGAGAACTAATGTCTGTCACAGTTGTTGTGGTGTGACTGAGAGTAACGGTAACTTTCATGGCCTTTAATATGTGGAAATCAGAAATCTGTCAGCTACACAAAATACACGGAATGCAGCTCAAGGCTCACAAAATCTCCAATGTTTTAAGTCTTTTTCAGATAATGAGTGACCTGGATGGCCAACCTCCTCGACCACGACCGAAGACACGACATAAATCTGTCTACACAGGAAGGTGTGTCTTTTCCTTTTACATTAAATGTGTGTATTGTCATGTGCTTAAAGGAATCTAAATTGTACTTTGCATATGTGCCTTGTGGGCAATGGTTAAATTAGTTTATCATTTTTTTAGCATCAGAATCTGAAGTATTTCTCACCCTTCTCTTCAGGACTGCTGGAAGGTGCGCGCACACCACCAGAGTCGCAGCGCACACGCGACGCCGAGGAAGCACAGGGGGAAGCCAGAGTCACTTGTCAGTGGCGATGACGATGATCTGACCCTCTTCACACTGCACGATTTTAACCCTGATTTTTACTCGCCGACAGATTCTTCCAAATGCCAGAAATCGGAGACAAATCGGTGCTCGTTCACGCGAGTGACAACCACGCAGTGTGAATGACCAAAGACGCGATGTGAGAGAATCACCGATGCGTCGCCAATTCCCGTGAAATATCTGACATGCTGAATATCTGGACCTGTTGGCGATTCAAAATCCTGCTGTGTGTAACCTCCTGTCGCCGATCCATCGTGCATTGTGACCGCAGCAGCAACTGAATGCTCCCACAGATGTGAAGATGCTCGTGCAGTGTGAACGGAAATCCGACGACTTTGAAAATCGTGCAATGGGAACTCGCCATAAAGGACAACTTGAATGCCCATTGTGGAAGTAGCGGGACTATGACAGTGCACAGGTGCACAATGAAGGATACTGAACATGATCACGATCGCTCCCTTCGAGAGAGGTGGGAGGAAAGAAGTTTGGGGAGTCCAAACGACTCTGCAGGAAATCCCGCCCCATCTTGCGTGAACTGAGGCGCCTGCTAGAAAGAAAATGAGGGGCTGATATCACACCAGATACTGTTGGCCTGATGGAAATCTGTGTGCGTGGCACTCAGACCATGACACTGGAAGAAATGCCCCTTATTTGAGGCCTTCAGACGACGGTTTCATTTACCGCCTCACTGACACACACAAGGGGCACAGTGGACTTTCCCCTCCAGATGACATTAATGAGGGGCAAGTGACAGTATGTGAGGCACCCTTGAGAAACAACCTCTTGAGTGGAATGGACCAGAAATATCTGACAAATTCTGCATCACGTGGGACACAGGGAACTTCAAAGTTCAACCCACAATGATACAAGCAGTGGCTTGAGGAGTCACACTGAGGAAGAGGAAGAGGCAGAAGGGGAAGAGGCAGAGGAAAATGAGAGAGAGTGGATATTTTATTTGCAGAGCGGAAGTCCACTGGGCAAAAGACTGTCCTAAGAGGACGAGGGAGATTTCTGATCATAAGTGCCTCAGGTCAAGGAGGGCAGTCCTGAAGAGAAGGGTGAGTAAAACTTCAGATTCTGATGCTAAAAAAATGATAAACTAATTTAACCATTGCCCAAAAGGCGCATATGCAGAGTACAATTTAGATTCCTTCAAGCACATGACAATACACACATTTATTATAGAAGGAAAAGACACAGTGATTAGATTCAGGTGCAGAGAATTCTGTGATAAAAATGGATGAATTTGAGAAGATGCCAAAAATGTGTGTTATGTTTCTGAACTCAATAGGAGTGTCTGGAATAATAGTGAAAGAGAAACTAACAGTACCCTTAAGGTGCATTCAAATTTTCCTTGTTGCTGTCTGAGTGCTGTGTTATTAATCTGATGGGTAGACATTTCATTTGCAACTTTAGGAACAAGCCTAATTAGCACTTTGGATGGATTGAAAGTGTGTGCAAAACAACCAGTTGAATTTTAGGCTGTTAAGTATGAACCCAATGTATGTGTATGAGTGGAAACTCAGTATCTCTGCAGTACATTTATTAAACTAAGCTCTCATGGATAAGGCCCATGCTGTTACTAGACCTACACGCACACAATACATGGACAGGCATGATCTGCACTGTACAGTTCACATATATATGGGACATACATTATGAACAAGAATGTATTGAGAAATGGAAAGAAGCAGATGTGTTTTGTTGCAGAAGTTGTATAGGAATGAAGTCTTTAGATGAGAAATACAAGTAAAAGCATACAACAAAACAAAGTTGCAGCTGTACAGAAAAAGATGTAACCTGTGTGCAAAGAAACTTTGTGTATTTTGAAAACATGTACTCCCTGACCTTAAAGATCTTTAGATGCAGTCCACAACAGAAGAAAGAACAACATGGAGAACAGTAGGATGTGTGGTTAGACACAGGGTTTGGTACAGCCCTAATCACAAACCCAAAGAAAACGTTTCTTTACTACGCTAAGTTGACACATGGGAGAGACCACGCATCTAAAGGAATGATGTACAACCAAGGGCTTTACTAATTAGTCCCAAAAGTTTTGTGTAAAATGTGTACTGTTTACAACAATCTAATGCCATTTTGAAATACTGTTTGGCAGACCAAACAATACAGGCCTGAACATGAACCCAGAATTACCACCAGCCAATGTGAAGATGAAATTTGTCTTCTTAACTTGTTTTGTCTTAGATCCACAAGCAACTGAAAGAAGCTTTGCCCAAGTTGTCTAAAACTGATCTGCATGATTTCAAGCCAGGTGATTGGGTGGTAGTGAAGGATTTCAGGAGGAAGAGCTGGAAAGCCAGGCGGTGACTGGGATCATTCCAGGCACTTTTGCCCACACAGACCGTGTTGAAGGTTGCAGTGAGAGTCATGTGGGTTCATGTTAGCCACTGTAAGCTAGTCCCAGAGCCTGGGGGAAAACCCAACAGACAACGGTCACTAGAAAGAGTGAGAAAGGACACTAAAGGCATACGTTGGCATTCCTCTCCCGTGAGCTCCAAATGACTCTTCACACGACAAGTGTCTGGGTCGGAAAAAATGGCTGTGAAGCCTGTGATGAAGAGTCAGAAATCCCTGTTCAAGAGAATTTACTGCCATCTGAGAGAGGAAGCAACACTCCATCTAAGAGCTCTGTATGAAGGAATAATCGCATGTTAAAATGCTCTTGTTGCAATTAAAGAGAATAACATAAACTGTGACCTTTCATTATTGCTACTGAAATGCAAAGACAGACACATACGACACCAAATCAACTTGACTGAAAGTATGTGAGTTTTGTGTGTTGTCCCAAGGATAAAAAGGGTGACTAGAAGTTGTTTGTGACCAACTGAGCAAATTGTCAGAGGGTCAGAATGCACTGGAGATGAAGAATCAACTTAGACAGATCTAGGTTGTCCTGATCAGGAGTTGCAACAATGAGGAGTGACAATGTTTTTCTTTCTTTCTTTGAATCATGCTTATAAAAACTCGGTGTAATGGATGAGAAGGTTGCATCCTTTTTGAGATTTCTCAGAGAGGGTTTGGTCCTGCTTCGCAGCAGTACAAATAAAATGTGAACATTTTACTCTTTCCCGTGCCTATAACAATACACTAACATGCTAAAAATATACATGTATATAGAACATTGTGGACCCACAAGAATATGATCTTTAGCTACAAATAACCTCAAGACAGTGTGAACAGCCTGTATCTAAAGTAATCTGAATTACCAAGTATTAATCCAGTGTTAATGAGTGTTAATCATTCACTTCCACCCACCCCAAAGCTCATTCTCATAAAAGAAACACATGAAAACATATTTTACACTATTGTGGTTTAACACTTTAACTAAATCTTTCTTGTGAGCCTCAGTTGAAGTGCTGCTAGGGAAGATTTTTTATTCAATTCAACCGAATTTGACTCTACTTTTGACTGTCACAGCATAAATCACTAAATGCTACATCAGAAATGTAGACTTTTGTCAGTTTCTTAACTGCACAACACTATTTTAAGGTCCTAAATAAGAGCTATATTGCTATTAAGCTGTTTACTATGCTTTGTGGCCAAAGGTATGTGGACACCCACTAACACATCCCTATTTGTTTTTTGAACATCCCATGTCGGATCTAATTCCCCCTTGCTGTTATAATAAACTCCACATTTCTAGGAAGATTTTTTTTTGGAACATGGCTGCCAAAAAAATACTCATTCAACTGGTAATCGATAAACTTGTCTTGTCACATGCCGTTGTGATGATATTGTGTGAATGTGAGCTTAGAGGCAAATGTATCCATGGCAGTACAAACATAAACACCACATACACATACATAGAAAGAAGGGTTATTAGGTTATAACACCTAAGTTCAAAATAGTGCTGGATTTGTCAAAATGGTTTAAATTTTTTTTGAATGGGACAAATATACCTTGTTGGCTGTCCAAGCTTAACACTGTGTGGGAAACATACATACTTAAAAAAAACATACATAAACATCAACATGTTAATAGTTTTATACACTCACAGAACATGAATTACTTACTTATGTGCATGAATCATAGTATTTCTTACACTGTCTAACTTTTTCCTATTAAATAATATCTACTAAAGGGTACTAATAATAAAAATATGGTATGAAATTTTTTAACATTTACAGGTAACTGATGTACCTGTAAATACATCATATATGTATTGTTTTTTTGTAATTTAATAAATTTTAGTTTTCAAATTTTATTTATAAAAATATATGTATCGTTATAAGTTTTTTTATTTAGTTTACTACTTGCAATAATTAGCATGGCCCATAGAATCCTGTTGTGTAAGGCTGAGTGGGAGGACCTGGGAGGCAGATGGGATGTCATCTTAGTTCCAGGCAGCTTGTGTTTATTTGGTCTATGCTTTTGACATACTTTAAAAAAAATATCCAAATATCTAAAGCATAAGTAAAATGTTAATTTACAGGAACATCTACAGAAGAGTAACAGCAAAACTACTCTGATCTGATAAACCTTACTGCCTGAAGTGCTTAAAATACACAAAAAGAATAAATAAAAATTAATGATTCTTGATTACATATAATCATAAATGGCCAACTCTTGTTTTAAGTTCATTAAAGCAATGGTGTGTAAAAATGAGGAAACGTGACGTTATTTCAATGAAGGCATTTTAAATAACAGTTACTATGCAAGGAATGATGATAAGAAGATCAGATATTTGCTGCAAATCATCATAGGCTGTGAAATGACTGTGAGAATTCATGAGAAGGAACCCATGAGTCAAATGGGTCATTTTCAGTAAAGAGCCAGGGCATGCAACAAGTTGGCAGAATGAATAACATCTGAATCAGATATTGGGTGGGTCCCTTCATTCAACACCAACAATGAGGAACACAAAGCTGTAAGTATGAGAAGAGAGTGTTCTGAGTAATTGTAAAAAAAAAAAAAACCCACCTCAAAGCTTTGTTTTTACCCATACAGCATTTGGAGACACACACACACACAATATTTTGACAGTTCAGGGAATTATTCACCATACTGTCTGACTCAATTCGGCTTTCTACTGACTGCATAATTAAAGATATTTGCTATTCATTGTGTAATCATGAAAATATCCATTATTCAACTTTTTACTTCACATTCTGACTGGTAAGTCATACCTGAGATCTCAATTCTAATAACTACGGTTCAACTCACCATACTGATACAAGTGCACACATAGCTCGTCTTATAGAAACTGTGTCTGTTACCCGAATAGTGAGATCAACGAATAAAGTCGTTAAAAGTGCTCGAAATAACCTAATCACCATAAAACCAGAAAAAGGTCTAACAAGCAACCAAAAACTATTTCTAAAGTTTAGGCTTCTCAACATTAGATCCCTTGCACCTAAAGCACTTATTGTTAAGGAAATGATCTCAGATTATAGATTTGATGTACTCTGCCTTACTGAAACCTGGCTTAGACCAAATGAATACATTGGTCTGAATGAGTCTACTCCGTCAGGATATTTCTATAAGCATGAGCCCCGTCAGACTGGTTGTGGAGGTGGTGTTGCAACCATCTATAACAATTTTCTTACTGTTACTCAGAAAACAGGAGCCAGGTTTAACTCATTTGAAGTGCTTATCCTTAATGTTGCACTCACTGACATACATAACAAATCCCTGCTATATCTTGCTCTGGCCACTGTGTATAGACCCCCAGGGCCCTAAGTTGATTTTCTTAAAGAATTTGTACATCTACTGTCAGACCTATTGATTCATTTTGACAAAGTGTTGATTGTAGGAGACTTTAACATTCATGTAGACAATGCTAATGACGCTTTAGGACTCACATTTTTGGATCTACTAAATTCCTTTGGGGTTAAACGAAACATTAATAGACCAACTCATCGTTTTAATCATACGCTAGATTTAATTATATCACATGGAACAGATGTCACTAATATAGATATCCTACCTCAAATCACAGACCATCACCTTGTAGTGTACACTCTACCTGTAGAACATATTAGCCATGTCTCCCCACATTATCGATTTGGTAGAAATATTAATCCGACCACTAAAGACAGATTCACAAGTAATCTGCCGGATCTGTCTCAACTTCTTACTAGACCCCTAAATACAGATGATAGAAGTGACTAACAGCATAGGCACTATTTTCACCAGCACACTAGACACTGTTGCCCCCAACTGATTAAAAAAGGTCAGAGATAAAACACCTGCACCGTGGTATAATAGTCATACTCACGCCCTCAAGAGAGCAACGTGTAACCTCAAGCGAAAGTGGAGAAACACTAAATTTTTAGAATTGCGTATGAAGACAGTATGTCTAGCTATAGACAGCTATAGACTAGCTATAGAAAGCTGCTAGGGCTGAGCATCTGAGCAAACTGATAGCAATAAACCAGAACAATCCCAGATTCTTATGTAGTACATTGGCTAGACTAAGAAAACCTCAGATATCTGTTCCATCACAGTTTAGTATTGAGGACTTCATGAACGTCTTCACTGAAAAAATTGATAGTATCAGAAACAAAATAATGAATGTTCAACCTCTGACGGCATCCCGTGATCCAGTCCAGCCTAAAGCTCCACATCTAGAGCTACAATGCTTTACCAATATAGGGCAGGAAGAGCTATATAAACTTATCACCACAGCTAAACCAACAACGTGTTTGTTAGATCCAGTTCCAACTAGAAAAGAAGTGATACATACAGCTGAAGAGCCGTTTCTAAACATTATTAATTCCTGAAATAACCAATTTCAAACCTTCCTTTAATATGTAAAATATTAGAAAAGGTGGTGTCAGCTCAAATATGCTTCCTCTTACAGGAAAACAACATCTTCGAAGAATTTCAGTCAGGTTTCAGACCCCATCATAGTACAGAAACTGCGCTAGTTAAAATCACAAATGACCTGTTTTAAGCTTCGGACCAAGGCTGCATCTCTTCTTGATCTTAGTGCTGCATTCGACACTATAGATCATAATATAAAATCACACAGGTATTCAGGGACAGGCATTAAAATGGTTTAGATCCTATCTGTCTGATCCACACCTTTTTGTAGATTTAAATGGACAACTGTCCAGTGTAGTGCCAGTGAAATACGGAATCCCACAAGGATCAGTTTTAGGACCTCTGCTGTTCTCAGTATACATGCTTCCGTTGGGTAACATTATTAGAAGACATGGGATTAGTTTCCATTGTTATGCCAACGATACCCAGATATATATCTCATCAAAACCAGATGAAATATCTAAATTGTCTGGATTAACTGAGTGTGTCAAAGATAAAAGATTGGATGACTGATAATTTTCTATTACTAAATCCAGATAAGGCAGAGATATTACTTATTGGTCCAAAAGCCAGTACAAAAAAGCTCTCAAATTTCAGCTTGCATTTAGAAGAATGTACTATTTCTACTAGCTGGACAGTGAAATACCTGGGTGTAATATTAGACAGGAACTTGTCCTTTGAAAATCATATTTCCAATATTACAAAAACAGCCTTCTTCCACTTTAGAAATATTGCCAAGCTTAAGAACATTTTATCTGTATCTGATGCAGAAAAGCTAGTCCATGCATTCATGACCTCCAGACTGGATTATTGTAATGCATTACTAGATGGTTGTCCTGCATCCTCAATAAACAAGCTACAGTTAGTCCAGAATGCAGCCGCCAGAGTTCTTACCAGGTCAAAAAACAAAAAAAAAAAGATCATATAACCCTAATATTATCATCCCTGCACTGGCTACCTGTTAAGATTAGAATTGATTACAAACTAGCACTACTTACATACAAGGCTCTAAATGGTTTAGCTCCCACCTATCTAACCAGTCTTCTGACACACTGCAATCAACCGCACTCTCTAAGATCACAAAACTCTGGACTTTTGGTAGTTCCCAGAATATTAAAGTCTGCAAAAGGGGGTAGAGCATTTTCGTATTTAGCTCCTAAATCTTGGAATAGTCTTTCTGACAGTGTTCGGGGCTCAGACACAGTCTCCCTGTTTAAAAGTAGATTAAAGACATATCTATTTAGCCTGGCATACACATAATTCCTCCCATAACTTTGTACTCTAGTACATCTGATTAAATGCACATTATCATCTAGTGCTGCTAATATCATGAACAACAGCTACGCTAATTCTTTTCCACCGATTCCTTTTTTTCTGCCCATCCTGAGGCATCTGGAGATTGTGCCAGCTTCCAGTAGACAGAGGCCAACCCTGCGAGGATCCTGAGGCATCCAGAGATGGACTAGCTTCACCTGGATTCTGCTTCATGAGGATTTCAGTATATCAAAGCAACACTGTGAGCCCTATGTGGACGTTGAGGATGACAACAACATCCTAATTAATACACACACTAACATTATACATGTACTGTATCTGCATCACACTGTACATAACTGCAGAAAGGACATTGTTCATATCACACTCCAGTCTTTAGAATAATTTATAATCACACTCTCCGCTGTCACCCAAATGAGGATGGGTTCCCTTTTGAGTCTGCTTCCTCTCAAGGTTTCTTCCTCATACCATCTAAGGGAGTTTTTCCTTACCATAGTCGCCACAGCCTTGCTCACTAGGGTTGATTTTATCTAACATCTAGGACTTTTTGCATGTTTTTTGTTCTTATGTTCTGGAAAGCCACTTTGAGACAATGTTCATTTTTAAAAGTGCTACACAAATAAAATTGAATTGAATTGAATTAAACTTCATAAAACTACCATGGAACCGCAAGTGATCTGATTTATCCAACAGTGACTGTACAGCCTCTGCATTTTTGTATACTGTGTTTGACTCATCCACCTCTTTCCATAATCACACCAACACAATGCAGAGACTTTGCTAGAAACCACAGATGTTAACAAGAAATGATGGTTACTTGTTAAATGATGGCTTTCTAAAAAGGAAATGGTCTAAAAGCTTTCTGACCATTTGCTCCGTTAAAGATGGGTTTGTTCATGTGTAATTATGGCCCATGTTTCTCCAGCCCTCAGCAACCACTAGAATTCCCACAGGATCAGTCACCAGACATTTAATCATACAGCAGAAGAGTGGCACATGGGGCACATTGTAAGAGATTTCATTAAGTAGTTTCAGCGTACACTGGAAAGTCAACACTTTCAACTGGTTTCTGTTCCAACACTGTGTGTAAAAAAATCACTCAAAAATTCAAACAACTTTGGGAAGATCATTTTATCACAGCATAAGTAAGCTCTGTTTTTAGTGTTAATTTAAAACAAGGTAGATTTAGTATCATTTTAACATATTCTCTCAGTTATAATCTTACATGGTCTCTAAATGCTTATGTAGCCTGCAAAATTAAGTAGTCAGTTCCAAATGTCAGTTATTTACATGGGGCACATTGTAACACTATTAAAAGCTATGGAATTCAATGTAGCTTTCTGTTCCAATACTTATGAGTATTCCTAGTTTTGTGATAGATTTTGTTTTGTTTTGTTGCACACCAATGTTTTTTGCCAGTGTTTTACATTTATGAATGTTCACTCCCTGTTTGGGTTCATTTATAGAAGAACCGGACAATTGTTTGATATATAAAATTATAGTTGAGTGATTAATATTTTTATCCATGAATCACAGACATCACTCATTGTATCACCGCCTGCCTTTTTAGGCTAGTCACTTCTGAGTGACTAGGACCAGTTTTGCTGTAACTTTTTAACATTTGAAGCAACAAGAATTGAAGTACAATGATGGTTAAATTCTTAACTTAGCCATGACCATTTGAGCTGTAACGTATCTGACACTGTAATTACTCGTGATAGAGATCATGCACTAATGAATCAAACAATATATTTGTTCTTTTGGTTCCATAGTCAGAGTTGGTGTTTTGTGTCAGTGAGTGGCTTAACTGTATTGAAGTGCAGTGTACTGAAGTGTACTTTTCTTCCTTCATGACAGTTTCTTCCTTCAGGCTGTCTGGCTACTAAACAATCAGGACTAACAGTACACCATACATGACTCACCGTTTAACACCGGAAAGCACCGCACTTTATAACTTGCCAGTCTTGAACATACACTATATTGCCAAAAGTATTCGCTCACCCATCCAAATAATCAGAATCAGGTGTTCCAATCACTTCCATGGTCACAGGTGTATAAAATCAAGCACCTAGGCATGCAGACTGTTTTTACAAACATTTGTGAAAGAATGGGTCGCTCTCAGGAGCTCAGTGAATTCCAGCGTGGAACTGTGATAGGATGCCACCTGTGCAATAAATCCAGTCGTGAAATTTCCTCGCTCCTAAATATTCCACAGTCAACTGTCAGCTGTATTATAAGAACGTGGAAGTGTTTGGGAACGACAGCAACTCAGCCACGAAGTGGTAGGCCACGTAAACTGACGGAGCGGGGTCAGTGGATGCTGAGGCACATAGTGCGAAGAGGTCGCCAACTTTCTGCAGAGTCAATCGCTACAGACCTCCAAACTTCATGTGGCCTTCAGATTAGCTCAAGAACAGTGTGCAGAGAGCTTCATGAAATGGGTTTCCATGGCCGAGCAGCTGCATCCAAGCCATACATCACCAAGTGCAATGCAAAGCGTCGGATGCAGTGGTGTAAAGCACGCCACCACTGGACTCTAGAGCAGTGGAGACGCATTCTCTGGAGTGACGAATCGCGCTTCTCCATCTGGCAATCTGATGGACGAGTCTGGGTTTGGCGGTTGTCAGGAGAACGGTTCTTGTCTGACTGCATTGTGCCAAGTGTAAAGTTTGGTGGAGGGGGGATTATGGTGTGGGGTTGTTTTTCAGGAGCTGGGCTTGGCCCCTTAGTTCCAGTGAAAGGAACTCTGGATGCTTCAGCATACCAAGACATTTTGGACAATTCCATGCTCCCAACTTTGTGGGAACAGTTTGGAGCTGGCCCCTTCCTCTTCCAACATGACTGTGCACCAGTGCACAAAGCAAGGTCCATAAAGACATGGATGACAGAGTCTGGTGTGGAGGAACTTGACCGGCCTGCACAGAGTCCTGACCTCAACCCGATAGAACACCTTTGGGATGAATTAGAGCGGAGACTGAGAGCCAGGCCTTCTCGTCCAACATCAGTGTGTGACCTCACAAATGCGCTTCTGGAAGAATGGTCAAAAATTCCCATGAACACACTCCTAAACCTTGTGGACAGCCTTCCCAGAAGAGTTGAAGCTGTTATAGCTGCAAAGGGTGGACCGACGTCATATTGAACCCTATGGATTAGGAATGGGATGTCACTTAAGTTCATATACGAGTCAAGGCAGGTGAGAGAATACTTTTGGCAATATAGTGTATCTGTACACTGAACACTGCACACTGCCTATGTACATGACATTCATGCTGCTACATACATTACACTGTGACACACTGTGCAATATCTACTGATTATACTGTGTATCTCATGCCATTGTTACAGTACATACTGCACAATAAATAAATAAAGAGATTTGATTTGATTTGAAATTTGTTTTAGACTCTGTTACATTATTTCCACTTCATGGAATCTTGCATGTCCAGATGACATTCTGTCTAGGCACACTGAGTAAACATTTATTTATTGTAATCAGAGACAGAGAGAGAGAGAGAGAGAGAGAGAGAGAGACAGACAGACAGACAGAGAGAGAGAGACAGAGACAGAAAGGGAGGGGAAGGGAGAGATAGATAGATGGATAGAGAGAGAGAGAGAGAGAGAGAAAGGGAGGGGGAGGGAGAGAGAGAGAGAGAGAGAGAGAGAGAAAGGGAGGGGGAGGGAGGGAGAGAGAGAGAGAGAGAGAGAGAAAAGGAGGGGGAGGGAGGGAGAGATAGAGAGAGAGAGAGAGAGAGAGAGAGAGAGAGAGAGAGAGAGAGAGAGAAAGGGAGCGGGAGGGAGGGAGAGAGAGAGAGAGAGAGAAAGGGAGGGGGAGGGAGGGAGAGAGAGAGAGAGAGAAAGGGAGGGGGAGGGAGGGAGAGATAGAGAGAGAGAGAGAGAGAGAGAGAGAGAGAGAGACAGACAGAGACAGAGACAGAAAGGGAGGGGGAGGGAGAGACAGAAAGGGAGAGAGAGAGAGAGAGAGACATTCACTACTATCATGAGGCTATCCACTAATCTCTCCTTCTGGGCAGTTTGCCAAAGTGGACAAAATGTAGATATGCATTGTATGGGGTTGTGGTAAAGGAGAAAAGGTAATCATCATTTATAATTCTGTGTGTGTGTGTGTGAGTGTGTGAGTGTGTGTGTAGGCCTCTGTGTGTGTGTGTGTGTGTGTGTACCTATTTCCCTGCATTATTCTGCAGGTGGTGTACTTAGACAAGTGACGCTGCCGCTGTGAGAGAGAGAGAGAGAGAGAGAGAGACAGGGAGAGAGAGAGAGAGAGACAGGGAGAGAGAGAGAGAGAGAGAGACAGGGAGAGAGAGAGAGAGAGAGAGAGACAGGGAGAGAGAGAATGTGCCACACCTTCACTGTGGTATCACGACTTGGGAAAGAATGTGCATTCATTCTTTCGTTCTCTTTTCAAGAGACAAACCCTATAAATTTGCTCATCGACTTAAAAAAAAAATTTCCAGTACCTTCCAGAAATCACAAGGTTGTCCACGGCAGCTACACAAGTGATGATGTCACTGTGACCTTTTAGAGTCCTGAGGCGAAACTTTTCCCACAATGCTTTAAGAGATGAGAATTCAGCGACTGGAATAGAAATATGGATACTAGCTTAAAGAAATGGCATTTGACCTCAAATTCTTAGGGTCAGAGGTTTGAAGGCTTGCAGAATGGATTGGAGAAAACATTTTTCTCTATGTTTCTATAAAACCTTTTTAAACTTAAGAGATGTGTTCTGACTAAGGCAAATCCTTTAAATGAAAAATGCTATAGTAGACAAGTAAACAAACAAAACTGTCTTGTTGCTACAACGTCATAATAATAACAAGTCAGATCTCGTATACTGACTTGTTCTCTACTACTTTACATGGAAAGCAACCCCATTTTTCTTTATGTTCTTCAAATTTAGAGGCCAAGATATGTACAAATTTTAGGTTAAACAGTCTGAGTCTGACCGTTGTTGTTGTTGAGAGCTGAGATCATGCTGTTTTCTTCAAGATGAGAAAAAAGACAGTATAAGATTATATGTAACAATATTTACAATACACTATAACAAATGGTGTTAAAGACAGATGGAAATAATTAAGAGCAAATTATTGAAGGCAAATTCAAACAATATTATATGGCAATGTTTATGTGCAGCTGCCAAAGCTTAGTATTTTAACACCAGATAGCAGAGGATCTATAACCTCAGTTAGGACCTTTAGATTGATAGGGTAATGTGAGTATCTTTATAGATTTTTCATTTCATTTCATTGCCTGTACCGCTTATCCTATATATTCTCAGGCGTCATTGGGCATCAAGGCAGGATACACCCTGGACAGAGTCCCAACCCATCGCAGGGCATATCTTTATAGATACTTATCTTTATAGATAATAAATGAGGGAATTAGCTATAATTATCCACAGACTTCTACCGCTTTGCTAGCTTTGCTATTGCTGAAGAATTGAAATATTCTGATTAGGTGGGGCAGTGAAAGTCACAAAGGTTAAGAAAAGATTGGATGTTGGGTTTACAGTTATAAATTTTTTATATGTCTTCCTGATTAAGGCTCTTGAGTGAGAAAAATTGTCACCCAAATGAGGATGGGTTCCCTTTTGAGTCTGGTTCCTCTCAAGGTTTCTTCCTCATACCATCTAAGGGAGTTTTTCCTTGCCACAGTCGCCTCAGTCACCTCAGGCTTGCTCACTTGGGATAACATCTAGGACTGTCTGTCTGTTTGTCTGTTCATATGTTTGTTGTTTTCTTATGTCGTTTCTCATGTAAAGCTGCTTTGAGACAATGCTCTTTGTTAAAAGTACTATACAAATAAAACTGAATTGAATTGAATTGAATTGAATTTCATTTGTACAGTGCATCTAAGAAAATGGTCTGGTTTTTGTTAGTTTTTTTTGGTTGCTTTCAGATCAAACAACTGGAAGGTTTTGAGGCTCTCAAACCTTGAGTTTTTCTCAAACTTCATTCTGAGTATATTGTGTTTAATGGAACAAATTCTGAAGGAAAAAGGGTGGCTAGATGACAATTACTTTAGTCCTACAAAGTGGTGTGTGTGTAGTGATTGAAATATGAGACACTATAACCTTTTTCACCCCTTATTCCTGGAAGCTGAAAGGAAGCCAAAAGTGTGAGAGGGGGAATGGAAACTACAGAGAAACCTGAACTGCAATGTGGGCATTAAAGTAAGGCGTTGACTCTGACAAGCCAGTGTTATTATTAATGTCATTTTCAGAATTTAAGCGCAGACCTATAAATTTGTTTTAGACTCTGTCACACTATTTCCACTTCATGGAATCTTGTATGTCCAGTACGTCTTGTATGCACACTGAGTAAATATTTATTTATTGAGACAGAGATTACAAATAGAGAGAGAGAGAGAGAGAGAGAGAGAGATAATGTAAAGTGGGATGATGACTGACCCTCACATCAGTTGTCATAGTTACAGAGAAAGCCAGTGTGAGCTTGATGTTAAATCTTTTCAACTGCAGTGTGCTTTTTGGGACAGAAATTTTTATTTTAAGGATTGAGCAAACATGAGAATTAGTATCTTACAAATACAAAATCAAATATTCCATATACAATTGTCTAAATATTAAGTTGACTGAAAAGTCATAAAAAAACATCCTGTTAGCATAAAAGTGAGAAATATGATCACAACAATCACTAGCACCCTCGTGTTAAAGTATTCTATCCAGTTATTTCCTGTTGCCTCTTTCAGTCAATACCAACTGTCCAACTATATACATAACTGAAGAGCAATTCATTATTCTTAACTAGTACAAGTGTAATCTGGAACATCTGTGTTTCTCTGGCCTTCCTGTTTCTTCTGTCTATCATTTAGTTTGGAATGTTACTCTCATGACATACCGCTATTTGTGGCTGACTGCAGAAAAATGTTGTCATGGTTAAATGGTTAAAGATTTCTGCCAGAGATAAGCTTTTACCTCTTTGTCAACAATAATTAAAAATCTTTAAAGGGGCAGGTGATCAAGTTTAAAAAGACACACATGGATCAGGACGTTAGATCAGCAACAATTTCAGCACAACATGCCAAACAGTAGCAACCAATATTGCTTTATTATCAGCTAATAACAGTTCAGTTATTAATTTCACCCTGGTTGCTGAGCACACTAAATTACTAATCTTTCTGTTAGCCTCATTCACTTTCACTGGTACATGTTCTTGTTATGAGGCACTGAAACACACATGAGGTGGCTCGGCGAATATGAAAACTCAAAACAGTCTTATAGATTCAAAGCATGTTTTTTTTTTAATATATACTATATTACCAAAGGTTTTGGGACACCCCTCCAAATCACTGAATTCAGGTTGGGCTCTGCCCCTTAGTTCCAGTGAAAGAAATTCTTAATGCTTCTGCTTTTAGACAATTTCATGCTCTCAACTATGTGGAAACAGTTTGGAGATGACCCCTTTCTGTTCCAATATGACTGTACACCAGTGTACAATGCAAGCTCCATAAAGACATAGATGAGCGAGTTTGGTGTGGAGGAACTTGACTGGCCTGCAGAATCCTGACCTCAACCTGATAGAATGGAGACTGTGAGCCAGGCAGACTTTTGGCAATATTGTGTATCTTAGAGTTAAGCAATTTGAATATCTATCTATCTATCTATCTATCTATCTATCTATCTATCTATCTATCTATCTATCTATCTATCTATCTATCTATCTATCTATCTATCTATCTATCTTAATTTAATTGAACAAAAACATATTTTAAATCTATGAGATCCTTTGCTTTTCCCATATTTACTGAGCCAACTCATGTATGTTTAAGCACCTCATAACAAAAAAAAAAGAAACAGTGTCTGAGTGTCTTATGGCAAGACCACAGTGTGACAGTAGACATACAGTTGCAATCAAAATTATCGAACCCCATTGCAAACCAGATTCATTGTCAAAATTTACAAACTTTCATCTGTTTGCACTGAACAAATCAAACAAAAGCAACCGAAAATCGCTCAACAAAGCAAATGTTAGCAGTGAAGCTAGCAGTGGTCTTCACAGATGAATTGTGACCAAAAAGCAATATCTCCATTAATTATGAATGTAAACATAGGAACTGGAGTGTAGAATAAATGGCTGAGTTTCCTGTGGTAAAATACTACTACTACTACTACTACTACTACTACTACTACTACTAATAATAATAATAATTCAGTTTAAAGTGAGACTCTCCTGAAGCTAATCTATTTGACTCCAAATTACCACACTGACCTGACTAGCTTAGTCTAATGAACAGACTTAGACTAACTAAGAAAAAGCCAAATACTTCAGGCTGGATGATCGCAGAGGTTTACTGTAGGCACTGAGTACAAATTACAAGGTGCTCACATGGAACATCTCATGAACCCCACAAACTTCAGTTTCAATGCTCAGTGTCTATATCCATGTTGCTTATCACACAAGATGACACCAGCCTAACTCCTCAAGTCGAAACATTCCACCTATTTTTCTTTTGTGGAAAGTTCAGGACTTTCCGAGACATCATCATATACTACTTTTTACATTTACCAATTAGCTTTAATATAAAACATATATAAATGGGTGTCTTATCCCTATCATTATGCTTTGGTTTTTGTAACATTTTGCAGTGTGAAACATTTTCATGTTGAGAAGACATCATGGTGTCAGAGCCACCATCCCTTTTCCATGTGAATTATTCTAAGCTTATAGCTAATTTATGCATTTTGAATTACGTTTTAGCTTTGACCTGGGGTGAACTTGATTTTCCCCAGTGTGCTTTCTCAGTGTGCTTTAACAATGCACTGAGCAGTCTATTTGACCTTTAACTTTAAAAGGGTTACAATGGATGCAGCTCTGCAGACTCCATCTGTTTCTGATAAGACTTGCAATACTAAGGATGTTACAGTTAATTCATTAGCTACACAAAGACTATTCATGCTTAACAGACATACATTGTGCATCCTTCTTGCAGCCAGCTTAAACAGTCAGAAATCCTTAACCACAGAAACAAAACAACTCTTGTGGTTTTGTCTTAACAGATGACTTCCTCTATTTCTTATCTAGGGGTCTGCAAATACTGCAATGTCTGCATCTGGAGATTAAACCCTGTTGATGTTTTTTTTCCCCCACCTAAAGCTTTCTTCTTTCTCTTTGCCAAATTCAAAAGTACTGTAGAAACTGAATTTAACTCATGTCTTCCACTTACCGCTGCATTGTCTTATAAACACTAATATTTTTAAATCATATTCAATCCTTCTTTTCTAACTCCTTAAATGTGTGTCTAGTAATTATTAATAATCAAAAGTCTCTGAGACAAAAAGTCAAAGCTACCTATATATGTCTGCCTAAATGTATTCAATAACGTTAATTTATATTTAAGGCAACTAGAGGAGTTAAGAGCTGTTGAGTCATACAGCAGTACTAACATAATCTCATCTTTGCTTACTTGATCAATATGTGTGTAATACTGTTATTTGCCTTATAGTAATCGATCATTGTTTAACAACTGTTGAGGCAGGCATGGACTGGGACAAAAGTTCATACAGCCGGCACTGGAATTGACCAGTGCTACCTCAAAACTGCTTTTCTAATGGCCAAAGGCACACACCAGCTCTCAGTCCCTGTCTATTTTTAGTTGTATAGCAGTCATGCTTGAAAAGCTCAGGTAGTTTTATGGCTTAAGGCATGTATCAAAACTAGCTTGTGGCCCCAAAGTACAAAGATTATCAGTTTAATCCTCACAATGAGGCTTATTGTAATACTAACACACCTTATTAAAAGCCTTTAATAAATCTGTAAAACTTGTTTCAAACTCAACTTTGCTTATTATGTGGCCACTAAGATATATACAGCAGAAACAAAAATAAATCATAAATCACCATAAATCACATTTAAAGTACATAAAATCTAGGATTAAAGGACTATACAGGTGACTACACAGTAAGGTTTTAATGTTATGGCTGATTGTTATAGCAGTGCTAGCATGTCATAATAGGTTTAAATGTCATAAAGAGGACAGTGACTACGCTCATGAAATCTCATTTATCATATATTAAATTGCCTTTAAAGCAAATGAATGTCTAATTGTGCTTGAAAGTGATTGCTTTGAACGCTAGTCATGCAAACATATAGAGAGAATAAGCATAATTACGCAATTACTCAAAGTCTCTCTTGATTTGAAAGGGGATTATCAGAAGCAAGGATCTGTGTTGTATTCAGTGTTCAGAGATCTAGCAGAATTTCTGTCTTTAGCAAAACAAATATAAAATGACATAAGGATCCAAGAAAGGTATCATATAAAAGAGTGCTGATGTGGTGTTGTGGCTTCTGAATGCTAGCTGGTGTACATCTGAAAGGGATTTTTGCAGTCTTACAAAGCATATGGATCTTCATTTTGTACAAGTATAGAACAGCTTCTTTAAAGCATAGGTCGATTTTCTACAATAAATCCAACTGCACTCACATGCAAATTATTTTTAAAGACTGCTTTTATTGATTTTTTTGATAAATACAGAGTGTAAAGGAGTATAAATAGTTTGGTGTGCATATAAGTATAGGGTTTAAGGACAATATAGGCAGTGACACTTCATGTATACATACAATGTATACAATATTTTCTTTTCGTACTTGAAGGTTCCAGAGAACACACTTAAATAGTACAGTACGTAATGTTTGTGTAACATTTGTCAAATATTTGATTTTGAAACTGAAATAACTGAATGCTCCCATTGCCTTTAATCAGTAATCATTTCCCCAATGTGTTATTGGAAAAAAATGCAAAATGAAGCACAGTCATGTCTTTCACTTTATGCTTTATTTAGATTTCAGCATGCATTAAAGGAATGAAAAAGGAATGAAAAAGGAAAGAAAAGCCAGACAGAATTTTAGCAATTTCAATAACTAAGATAACGCACCACACACACCTGTGCAGACATTACATGTATATGAAGATATGCTGTGTGCAATATAAATGTCTGATGTGAACAGTCTGAAACACTAATAGATGAATAATGTGTCCTCACTGGCAAAGCTTCCACAGCTTTCCAATTACAAATACATGCCATTAAGGATATAGTGATGTGGCATTGAAAAGCTAAAAACAGCTCTTATTCACGTACGGTATTTGATGGTTTGAGTAAAGTGGTGGTGTTTACAATCTTTTGATAATTAAGGCCTTAAAATCCAGATATTTACTTAATAATAATAATAATAATAATAATAATAATAATAATAATAATAATAATAATAATACAAATTAATCAATTTCAATAAATCAATTAGTGATTAAAAATCATTAATACTACTACTACTAATAATAAAAATATTATTTGAAAATAAAAAAGTGAATAAAAAAATAATTAGTACTACTACTAATACTACTACTAATAAAAATTATTATTTAAAAATACTAATACTTTTCTCTTTCCTATAGTCTGTCTGCTTTCTTAAAACAGCTGGATCTCAATTGCACTAAAGTACTTTATGACCATTCAATATGTGTGTGTGATACATTCGACAGACTGCAGAAAATAGTGTTTATATTATGTAATCTGTAAAACCATTTAAACCCTTTCATTCCCTTGCCCCACACACTTTTCTCCCTAATTTAGTTTTTGCTGATTCTCCAGCAGCTACCAGCTAGATAGAGTGATGGGAAGGTTTCTTCTAAGGCACAGGAAGCCAGCCAAACATAAATGCTTACTGTTGCAACATTAAGGCTATGAATAAGCTCACAGGTGAGGAGAGACAGTATGCTGCCTTTCCTTCCCTAAGCTCCCCTGATCGCAGATAACTGTGATGGAGACATTTGAACTGCCAATTCACCTAATACCTATCCTCAGTAGCATTTGAGATTAGATCAAATCACATCTCAAATGTACTATCTCTGGGAGATTTTCAAAGTGTGGATCGGAAATTCCCCTACTGCACTACAGTCTTTCCATAATTCTGTATAAGAGAATAAAGAATAAAGTAAAAAGGAAAAATCTGCTTGTGACATACCCTCTTTTGAGTGGTGAAAGCTATTCACCATATAGATTACTTAGTAGATCTAAAGTAGATCAGAGTGTACTTAATAAACTAGAAACTTATAAAGTATCCATATATGTGAATATTCAAATATTCATTATACTATTAAATATTAATCCCTATTATTTATATTTATTCATAAATGTTTTGGAGTATGTATTCTTAGCAAATTCATGGTCTTAAAATCCAAAGAAGGTTAAAATTCATGCACATTTTAAAAACTTTGGATATATGTAATCTACTGTAGGAGAAAGTGGAAAGGCGCAACAAAAAAACAAAAACAAAACAAATAAAGACAAAGAAAAATCAAGATACACTATATGGCCAAAAGATATATGGACACCTGACCAGCACAACCATGATTCTTCCACAAACTGATACCACGAAGTATTGTATGTATGCTGAATCATTACAATTACTCTTTAAAGGTACTAAGAGGCCCAATCTGACAATAGACCTGTGCACCAAGCATGGTTTATGAAGTGGAGGAACTTCAGGGTCCTGCACAGACCCTGACCACCTTTGAGATGAAATGGAAAGTTCAACACGTGACCCAAGGCCCCTTTGAGCAATATCAGTCCCTGACTAATGCTTTTGTGGTGGAATGAGCAAATCCCCACCAGCCATGCTTCAGAATCTAGTGGAAGGTCTTCCCAGAAGAAGAGAAAATTACAACAACAAAGGGGGAATAAATCTGGAGTGTTCAACAAGTATATATGGGTGTAGCCCATTCTAAGACTGCACAGGTTAATGTGGCTAAGAGAAAACCAGTGCACCCCTAACCCATCCAGATGCATGTTATTCAAATCCACTACATTTACTTTTCATGCACCTGCATGTTTTTTAATTTTTTGCTAACAGAGCAGATAAACCAGTGTTTTTTTCACCCACACCCAGAAATAAAGTATTTTGTCATTTTAAAAAAAGGAGAAGTAAAAAAAACAAAAATTTCCTTTTTAATGCTGAAATCTTAATAAACCTGTGAGTTTGTAAGCTATAGTTAAGTTGTGAATAAACAGACAAATATTAGCATTAGTTAGCATTATCTAGCATTAGCTTGTTTACTGTACATGGTGACTGATTAAAGTCTCAAAAACCTGTAAAAACATGTATTCTAAAAATTACAGGCTACATGTTTGTTTCAAGAGCTTCGAGATGAAACAATACTGTGCAGTTGCATATGCAGAATGAAGGTGGTTGGTGGAGGTACTGTATGGATCTGCTAGGAATGCTAAGAAAGTCGTGTAAAAACTAGTTCAATTGTTATGTAAAAGCTTTCAGATTCAGACTTGGGCCTCAGCCGAACCTAGTCCCTAAAAAAATCTACGTGTCACGTATCACACGTGTACGTGTCTGTACACGTGTGATAATCAGGTTTCCACAAATTTCTGGCCGTATCGTGTATTAAAATCACTGAAAATACATTAAAATCATTCTTGCAGATCCAGTGAAGTATGTGTACGTCTGTGGAGGCCATACTTCCATCATCTGTGATCATGCAAATTTTGTCTGATCAAAGGTAAGAACAAAGTAGCTGTATGAATAACACTGACAACACAATATAGAGAAAATAAATTACGGTACTTTTAGTCACTGACTACGTGTGTTAAATAATACACAAACTAACATCATAATGTCAAAATGTTATACTTACTCAATAACAAAACCAATACATCCAGCACCAACACATACAGCACCACAGACACAGAGAGATGACCACTGCCCCCTGAATGTGATGGTGAGCTGAAACCCATGCAAGATAATAATACAACAAGATATTCAGATTTATAAGTGAGACAATCATTGGTCAGATTTCTCAAGTGAAACAGATTTTCAACAATGGTGAATGATAATCATATATCCTATAGATATAAATGTTGATTTCCTGTAAATTACAATGTAATATTTCACTGAAACTGGGTGCCAAATGAATGTAGACAGGTTAGACTTGCAGCTCTCCAGCACTAATCAAAAAATTAATATCATGAAAATCCTAAGTACAAGATCTTATTTTCTACTCACTTGCTACATCACTGTGTGGTGAAATGGTTGAAGGGTTTTCAACTGCAGAAAGGCAGAAAAAATATCAATTCATTCATGTGAAACAGCAGATTTAGCATAGGCAAGCTGTTTCCACCGTAATTTAAGGAAAATTAAAATGGAAGTAGATGGGTACTCACACTTGTAGCAAATTTTGACGTCAGTGCGCTGAAAAAGAAACACACAAAATTCAGTCAGTGAAGTCATATAGTTTAAGGAGCTACTGTATGAAATAAAATAATCATGCTATTAGATAATCTACCTCTGGAGTGATGCAATGCACATGCAAGTCAAATTCAGACAAGGTGCATTGGGCATTTATATTTGAAGATGGTGTCAATTTTTCAAACACTATCCCATCCTACATGTGAAAAAACAGCATGAGAAAACCCATGAATGTGGATAGTGGCTACTTTACCATTTAGCACTACAATAGAGCTTATAGATAAAGAAAAAAGATATAACATTTATATTTACCTTGTCCTTGAAACTCCACTCACAGTCTTCATAGTGATTAAACAATGAAGCAGTGTTCAGTGAAGCTCTGCCACTATCATCACAGATGATGGTATTCTCTTCAAAGCAACCTAAACATAGAAGTTTGACACTGATTAGCATTCATTAAGTACAATATTGGGCTTTTCACAAAGCGGTTATTGTTTTTCTAACCCCCCTCCCCCCCAACAAAAAACAAACAAACAAAAAAACAAAACAAAACAGGGGTTTGTGTGACGTCTATGAATACAGACATTCTTATACACATTCTTTTGAATGCGTATGAGGACAACATCCAGATACAGGTTGCATTTTAATGCCTAGTGTATACTCAATACTCATACTCAAATTGGTGTGAAACCTGGGCTCCCTCATTCACCTTTCTGGATTTTTTTGTTCATTAATGTTGCCTGTTTGTTAGTATGTTTTCGCAGGTATACAAAATAGTCGTTTTTGTTTTTGGAGTAACGTGTGTTTACACTTGCTTCAGAGTTTGCACTTTTCCTTTTCAAATATTTGCCAGTAACTACATCACAGGCACAGGCGCTCAACAATGTCAAATTATTTCCAGTAACTAAATAATCATTTTTGGACCAATTAAACGTAATTGGGCACGCTTCCCACGGCACAACCTGGCAACCTCTCATGGCACACTAGTGTGCCACAACAGTGGCACATACACAATGTGAACTCAAACTGATTTATATACTATTATAATGTACATAATATTATAGATTACATAAACAATTTAAGTATACAAAAAACCATGTAAAAGACACGTGATTGCTAGAGGCGTTACAGCATAATGGTGTAACATTTCCGGTCGGCTTACATTACAGTGAATTTCATTTCTCTCATTTACTTTTTTGCGCTGTCACTGCTTGAGTTGAGCGACACTGATATTATTCCTAATGTTTATTAAACTACGCGGTAATTCTACGATAAACAGTTTTTAAACTGATTTCAATTTAGAGTAATAGCCAAAGATGTGGGAGACAGGTTAAGGTCAAAAACAACACTTGTGGCGAACAGCCACAACGTAGCGACAATGATCTTCAGCGACATGAGCAGCAGCCTCTCTCTCTCTCTCTCTCTCTCTCTCACACACACACACACACACACACACACACACACGAATATCACCATTTGGACTGAACTTGATTAGCCACAAAAAATCTTTGATCTTTCTGCTACTCCATACGTGTGTGAGGGGTCGCCACAGGTTTTACGCAACACTCCCATTTTTTTTATCCGGGCTTGGGACCGGCATTGCCTCCAGTTGCTGGGAATCGAAGCCACTCTTCGATTCTTCTTAGCCACCAGTGCCCTGTTCCTTAGTGTATTGTCTAAAAAAGCCTGGAGACGGAAGCGCTAGCCACTGCGGTGCACTAGCCTTCAGCAGTGCGATTGACGAAGAACATGAAAATGACTCCAAATGGTCTTACTCGAAAGAATATGGCGCAGCACCAGGTGGCTCACCAGGAACAAGCGGAACCGGGTGTGCGCGCGCGCATAGACACGCCACCGATCTGATGAAATTGACCTTGGCTATCTGTGAGCACGCACATAAACCCCATGCATCTCAGTGCGCGCTACGGTAAGATCGTTTTAAAAGTATGACAAAACGTTAGGATATCGGATCCACCGCGATTCTAACCACACTACACCGGTCACTGAAGACTATGCGTTTTAGGATTTCTATTACTATAAATCTAGTCATCCCATTTCCCGTGTGAGGTTATGAGGAAAAAAGTGCATGAAAATAAATACTCACTTTTAGCAGATGTGCGTCTGTATCCCACGAGAAGAAAGAAAACGAGGCAAACCTTCTTCAATACCATCTTCCTTCTCGTCCCGCCGGAAGAAAGTGAGCGCTCTCTCTCTCTCTCTCTCTCTCTCTCCGCTCAGCCCTCCCCAGAATTCGTGTTTTTTTTTTTTCAATTTTTGATGTAGCAGCGCCACCTGCCGAATGAAGATGCCAAGGTGTGACTAAAAGAAAGTGTTGTCATTTTTGTTTTGTTTTCTCAATAAAGTCTGATTTCTTGTCATTGTGGAAAATATTTTCATCCGCTTCTGTAATGCTCTATTTAATACTACTCAATTATTACTTTGCTATTATCTGACTTCAACTCCACATTGACCCGACAGCTCAGTCAAGCAAGGCTCTAACTAAAGAAGACGAATCATGCAGACTGGATGAATGCAGATACACGGTTTTATTTGCAATCAGCACTGGTTACAAGAATTGAGCTGCTCACGAATGAACATCCCAACAACCTCCGCAATAAGCATCACAAAACACAATCTTTTTATTCTTTTTCTTAATCTGTTCATAATATTCAAACCATGCTCTCTTAGAAGGTCACTCCTATTTTCTTTTCTTTTCTTTTTTTTTTGAGATATCAGGTTCTGTTTGGACACCATTATTTATGACTTTTAATTTTTCCGAATACCATTATAATCAGACTTCTGAGGTCAGTCATAAAGAATAATAATAGGCTTATTTTTATCAGTGGGACTTTGGTTTTATCAACCAGTTCATTTCTACCTCCGAGGCCAGCATGGGTACGCCTCAGGGCCACTGCTCTGTCTTAGATTGCAAACAATGCTTTCTTTCACTTCTACACCTGCTGTAGTGTTAACTGCAGTTTCCTCCCAATTATCCCTAACTCTATATCTCCTGCCACCCTTGGCTTCCTATGACGCGCTGCACTTCTGCTTAGGACCTTGGGCACAGCTCCAACCGTGGCCATACCAAGATTGGAACTCCGTCCAAGTCCTATCTACTGTCAAAAAAGTCTGCCAGATGGACGTTACTCCCACTGTTACTGATTCTACCCAGGCCGTACAATCTCGCACCCAAACCTCGCACTTTATACTGTCGACAAAATTCTATACACACTGAACTGTTTACAAACACTTGTTCAAACATTACATGTTTCAGCATACATGCACAAACTATTTCAATCACACACTGTTTTGCACTTTACACCTTACAGTCTTATTGCACTACTCATACTGCTGCTATTGTACATATTGTACATGCTGTTTTTCTATCTAACTTTTTTGAAGTTTACATTTATCTTCATGTTTATCTTCATGTTTACATCTATCTTCAGCTTATGTGCACCTTGAATATATTTGTATATTTAATAGAATTCACTGTTTACACTTACTCAGATATATATCCATTCAGAAGTTCAATTTATTTTTCACTGGTTTATTTATATCTATTTATTATAAGTATACTGCTGGTACCGTCAAACATCTGTTCTTTGTTGCACTAACTGTAAGTACAATGTTAATACTGACGAGAGAAGAGAAACGGTATTTCGATTCCTCTGTATGTCTGCACATATGGTGGTACTGACAGTAAAGAAACCTTGAACCTTGAAGATTGCATTCAAATACACTCTAAAAACACTCTAAAAGAACTAGATAAAACAGTAATAAACTTCCTGCCTACAGTTGTGGTTCAACACATATATAAGAAGTGACTGTGGGACTCAAGTGACTAAAAAATGCTCGAAATTAAAAGCATTAGTCATTTAAATGCACAGAAAGGACTCACAAAATACCTACACAATGCAAAAGTTTATGTTTTATTCATTTCTGGTCACATTTTTTTTCTTGAACACTTTTTTAAAAAAAACATTTAGTAGTTTTGAACAGAACTGAGGTTAATAGATTTAAGCAAATATTGATCTGATATGTGTTTATAGCATTTTAATTTAGTGAATGTTTTCATCCAGAACATGACAAACTGGTAGTGTTTTTGAACAATGCACAAGGGTTACATATCTCAATATTGCTCATGGAATTGTCTGTTATGTGCTTGTATAAGCACTTTGTGCCAATTGTGCTAATTAACTCCAGGGTAAAGGCACAGCTGATGTCCAGTGTGAACAACTTGTTAATGCTGATGTTAATGGGGCCTTGATCTTGATGTCAGGAATCCCACTTGTGAGTTGCTGAGATTCAGGCTCCCTCCCCTCATTGAGACTTTAAAGGATCTACCTGAGAGATAGGACTCCATTCACCACAGAGCTGTACCAGTGATTCCTAGACCAGAGAGAGTTAACAGCAGAATGTGAATGTGTCAAAGGCAGCAGAGTGGTCAAGTAAAATGAGTACAGATTATCTCAAGATTGATCTTGTTACACCAACAATTGTCAAGTCCTTCCATTTTCAACAGCAGTATCAGTTTTTAATTGCTTTACTTTTTGTTTCCCAACAGATCTAGGCTTAAAAATGTATGTGCCTGACTGTTAGACTGATTTTCCTATTTATTTTTTTCTTTACAACCCTAGCTAAGTCTAATTAATGCTCTTTTATGCACTATATTAATTATTCTATACTCTCGTATCCTATTATTAAGCAATGCAGATTCCAAACATGTTTAAACCGTCAATCATTTATTCACAAGATTTGCTAACTTACTGCTCCTTAGCCTTTTCCTTGCAATTCCATATTAGCACAGCAAACACAGGGATGCACAGCAGGAGCCACAGCAGATGCAGCACTAAAAAAAAGAAAATGATTATAAGTGCCCAGTTAATATGCTCTTCAGATAACTTAAGTTACATGCAAGGTCTAAAAAGAATCTTCCTTTAAAATCTGCTGTACCAGTGTGACAGTAATGTTGTATTTGCTGCAAATACTTTTGTCAAGTCACATCAATATTCACCCCTTCTATCCACCAGGGACAGTGTTTAACACCTAGATAAACCCCTGCTACAAGATAATGAGTGAGACTGAGAAGATGTCCCAAGATGACAGCCAAATTCACAGAATTAATTAATGTCCATGAGGATGAAACACTCCCCATGGTAATGACAGGCCATGGTGATATTCTCACCTATTAGGCCAGTACTGACTTAGACGGGAAAATCCCAGGCACCATGCCAGATAATGATTGATGAGCAAATAGCTGCAAGCAGTTGAAATACTTTCAGAGATTGCAACATTTTCTGAAGATGGTGAGACATTTTGTGAAATTGTCATCAGAATCCAATGGCAAGGTGAAGTCACTGGCCATTTGCCACTAATTTTTGACCTTGCAGTGTCTCACTATTACTCCTTGTTAGGATTCATTCAGCAGAGGCTGCATAAATATACAGCTGAGCATCATGGGCCATAGTGTGTGGCTCTAATCAGTGAAAGAGTTCACCCACACACTTGAAGTGTTTCTTGGTTTTATACTTTGAGTGAGTAGTGCAAAGTATTTATAGCAAACACTACACCACTGTCACTTTTTGTGAGTTTATTACATATTTGTTCCCCTTCATTCATTCATTCATTCATTCATTCATTCATTCATTCATTCATTCATTCATTCATTAATAAAGTCTATTTGACATTAACTAAAACAATTAAGACCCATGTAAAGGAACCACTTACATTTTCCATTGTATGAGCCTTCCTCCACATCCTTACCCACAGGTTTTGGACTTTCAACAGCTAGAAAAAAAAACGGCATATGCAACCACATAAATATACCATTTATGTTTACACTGTATGTATATTAAATTTGGATCATTTTAATAAGCTGTGCAGATCAGACTGTCTCCAGATTCATTACTAACAAAACACTTACCTTCGTAGGAAACCACCAAATTGTTCTGAAAAAGGAGCACATCAGTGTAGTTAATAGGCTTACTGAACAGCTAGTGTCTTAATGGTGAATTATATTAGAGTTACTCCATTTATTCAAGTTAACCTCACTTTTACTGTTTTTGGCCAATACAGATCATCTGTCTCGAAGATATCCAGTTCAATGCAAAAGGCACCCTTGGTCAATTGACCCTTGGTCAATTTTGCTTATTTTGTTTGTTTAACTCCAAATATTTGTAATGCTTTGAAATTTGTTAGTCCTGATGAACATATTTGATTTTTAAGCCCATCAGAAGTAACTTTATTAACATTTGCTACAAAAAACACTTTACTTTTTTGCAGGCATGGTGTAGTACAATTTACTTCCTTAAGATGTTTTGATTCTGTTGGCAAATTTCCCTCAGCTACAAGTGCCTTAGCACAAGATGACTAGTATGATGGACTATCTACTCTATACAGGAGTCATCAGGTTATATTTCCATGCTTAGAGACCAATCTCCCAGATTGCTGTTGTTCAGTCCTCAATTCTGAACTGATTCAGGTTTTTCCTGACTGTACAATGCCAGATCATGTACAATTTCTAAAAAAAAAAAAAAGCTTACTTTTCCTGAGCAGGGACAGTCCATTTTCCAGTATGCTCCGTCCAAACAGGTGTGTGTGGTCACGTTCCAAGGGGTTACCTTTACTATAAGCTCTGATAAATTGCCACAGGTCTCTTTTGAGTCAACCAGAAAGGTGTTGTTCTACAAGACACCATGTTACAGGTTACATGTTTAGAGAAACACATCAGTTAAAACAAACAAAAACAAAAACACAGCATGCTGTAAGAAAGGCTCACCTTAGTGTACCAGCCATGCTCACATTCCTCCAGGCATTTAGGTGGTAAACTCTCAGGAACACTTAACCTGAATCCACTGACTGTACTGATGTTCTCACAGGTATAGGAGATGTTCTCACTGGTCTGAGAGCAGCCTGAAACAAATGATTGAAATGTAGTGCGTGTTAGGATCATCAATGGTGTAAGTTTGGTTTGAGAAGTGGGGGGGGGGGTTACACAAAATGGGGGAAAATATTTTTTATTTGAATCCAATTTCTTGCATTTACATACATTTAGGGACTGTGGTGATACAGAATCCAAGAAATAATTAAGTTGATTATAATGATAAATTCTGCCAAAAAGAACATTAGGCTACTAAACTATGCATATAAAAAAGATGTCTTACTTTCTTGTTATTGTTTAATAAGGGCCGCTCACCAAGACTTGAGAGAATCATTTTATAATGTCAGAAATGTTCACCATTAATGTTTTGTGTGTGAATCAAGTTTAAATAATGTAAGACTCAATTTCCTCTGTTAAACAAACTTTTATTTTAAACTAAGCGCTGTACCTGAAAATGTAAAATGAATCACTTGTTGAACAGGACGTCTGTCAGAGACACATCCACCAAACCACAGGGGTTTAGAATAGAAAAAGCTAAAATCTTTTATCAGCTGTATGTGTTGAATCACTGTTTTGTAACGTCAATTGCAGATAGACAGCAGCAATATTAATATGTAATTATATGAAAATGTTGATCATTACTTTAATAATTGGCTTTCATGAATAAACTCCAACTCTTAGTTAATGAATAAATTTAAATATTTATTCCTGGTGGTAATTTTCTGGGCAGCATACATAACTAAAGTAGATCATTTTTATGCCTCCAACACTGTATTATAGCAGGGTAGGAATAATGATCTGTAATCGTTACTTTTGTAACCCAAAATGATGGAAAATTGATAACACAATAGATACACTACTTATTTGGCACACAAGATGCAAGATTGTCACACGAAAAACAAACAAAAAAAATTAACTTCGAGATAAAGAACATTTTTCATTGTCCTCCATCTATCCATTCAATCCCATCCCTCCATGTATCCTATCCACCTTACCTGTCCTCCGAGTTATGATCATATTGAGTCTAACATTAACATCAACAGGTGTAGACAGAAAATATGATTATCCTGACCTGAGCTAATTTACTGAATCAACCAACTCACATCTCCTTTCTTTCTTTTCATCCATGTTGACATTAAAGTCATCTATTGCTGCTTCTGCTGTTTCTTCGCTGACTGTGGTGCAACCGCTTTACCTGTTCATTACACCTTTCAGTCAGCTATTTTTAGTGTGCACGTGACGTTCCTGGACGCTTACGCGCGCATCTCAGTGCCCTGCTCAGACCTGCGCCTCCGTGGGGATGACAGCGTGCGGTGAAAAAATCGCAAACGGGATTTCGAAACGCACATTGTCCCCCATGTCCCCAGTGGAAACATTAAAAAAACAAAACTCAGGTGGAATAGGAAGTTCGTCATTCATTAATTTTCAGCGGCCGCTTTAAACGGATTAGGAAGCATTGTACATAATCAGAACAAGTTCACAATTCTCTTACAATCTGACATTTTACTCACATTTCGAAGGCAGGTCAGCCGCGCAGATCAACGCCAATACAAAAAGACAAGACAAGAAAAACACAATCTCCATGATTTTAAGCGCAAGACTGTACGCTATCGTATCCATAGTATCGATACCAGCCTGCCGAGATCGATACTTTAGTTTAAAATTCTCTAAAGCACGTTGTTCCTGTTCATCAAAAAGCTTACATGTTTCTGAATAAGTTGCTCCGTTTATATCTCGACTTACACACGAAGACCGCGGTGAAGCTTGATATTCAGACATTAGACAGAGATTCGGAAGCGGAAGTTTAGGGACCGTCGACAAATTTCTGTACGACTGAAAAAAAAATAACTATTCCTTCAATAGCTTCTAGGTCATGTGACCCTGTGACCCAAAACTAGTACTAAAATAATCTATTTGGACACCTCCGCAAGGTACACCTCTTTGTATCCCAAAAAATCTCTTCTTTTGTTTTTATTTTAATTTTAATTAAAAAAAAACACTCTTTCTTCAATAGCTTCTAGGTCATGTGACCCTATGACCCAAAACTAGTACCAAAATAATCTATTTGGACACCTCCACAAGGTACACCTCTTTGCATCCCAAAAAATCTCTTCTTTTATTTTTCTTTTAATTTTTATTTAAAAAAACCCCTACTATTTCTTTAATAGCTTCTAGGTCATGTGACCCTGTGACCCAAAACTAGTACCAAAATAATCTACTTGGACACCTCCGCAAGGTACACCTCTTCTTATCCCAAAAAATCTCTTCTTTTATTTTAATTTTAATTTTTAAAAAAACACTCTTTCTTCAATAGCTTCTAGGTCATGTGACCCTGTGACCCCAAAGTAGTACCAAAATAATCTAATTGGACACCTCCACAAGGTACACCTCTTTGCATCCCAAAAATCTCTTCTTTTATTTTTATTTAAATTTTTTATTAAAAAAACTACTATTTCTTCAATAGCTTCTAGGTCATGTGACCCTATGACCCAAAACTAGTACTAAAATAATCTATTTGGATGCATTCACTGGGTACACCTCTTTTGATCCCAAAAAATCTCTTCTTTTATTTTTATTTTTATTCTAAAAAAAACACTCTTTCTTCAATAGCTTCTAGGTCATGTGACCCTGTGACCCCAAACTAGTACCAAAATAATCTAATTGGATGCCCCACAAGATACACCTCTTTGTATCCCAAAAAATCTCTTCTTTTATTTTAATTTTAATTTTTATGTTTGTTGCAGAGCTCTGCTGTGAATCGCTGTTAAAATGAAATGAAACGGAGCTTCGTGTGTCCCTGATCTTCTTGACATCCAGCAGCGATGCATGGCTATTGTAACTTTCTTTCACCACAGCACAACAGCAGCAGAGAGGCTCATAGAAGCAACTGAAGTCTCCAGAACACAAACTGATACAATCAGTTGAAACAAGGTGGAACTCTGTGTTCTATATGTTTGAGAGACTATTTGAGCAGAGGGAAGCTGTTACTACAGTCCTCTGTGTTCTTGGAAAGTGCTTAAGTGAGGAAGACTGGTCAATGATCAGTCTGTCCATTGATGCTCTGGGACCATTTGAAGAAGTAACAAGAGAGACATCAACTGTAAACCATGTTTCAGTTTCAAAAGTGATTCCCCTGGTGTCACTACTTCTGAGATCAACGGCATCTAATCAGCTGAGCTGTCAGCACAATGCCAACGTCGTTTCAGAGGTCTTGAAACCTTTCATGGTCTTGCTGTCAGTACCTACCTGGACATAAGATTTAAAAACCATGGGTTCCGGGACATGGCAAATGTTGAACTTTTGAAAGGGCGACTCATCACTGAAATTCAGTCAATGAACCAGGACAAAGGATGATGGTGAGTTTGCTGTTAATCAACATCAGTTATTATAAACAATATCCAACTTGTTCAGAAGTTTTTTTTAATTGTTTAATTTCGATTATTTTTTTAACGTCATTTAAAGTTTGAATATTAAAAGTGTTTAAAGATCATATATACGATATTATAGTCATTTATCTGTTTTATTATTATTATTATTATTATTATTATTATTATTATTATTATTATTATTATTATTATAGTCATTGGTGAGTTGTTTTTTTTTCTTTCTTCATTTTCTTTATTATTTTTTGGTTAGTTGTTGCTTTACTGTCCGCTAGATGGCAAACAAAGACCACGAATGCGTGTATCCAGCAAAGAAAAACACTGTAGAGTGAAGATCTATCTGTATCTATCTATCTATCTATCTATCTATCTATCTATCTATCTATCTATCTATCTATCTATCTATCTATCTATCTATCTATATAAGTATCTATCTATCTATCTATCTATCTATCTATCTATCTATCTATCTATCTATCTATCTATCTATCTATCTATCTATCTATCTATCTATATAAGTATCTATCTATCTATCTATCTATCTATCTATCTATCTATCTATCTATCTATCTATCTATCTATCTATCTATCTATCTAGAGATTCTGCCAGCTCCAGTTGTGTTTCGCTTCATGAAGATTTCAGACCTTCAGTGAGAAGAGCCCAACCCTGCAGGTATCCTGAGGCACCCAGAGATGGACCAGCTCCAGCTTGATTCTGCTTCATGAAGATTTCGGACATTCAAAGAGAAGATGCCGACCCCATGTGTACTTTGAGGACAACCTCCTAATCAATACACAAAATAACATTCTACATATGTTGTATCTCCATCAGCATCTGAAGGCTTTGGCATGGAGGAGTTGGTGTTGAAGCTCAGATGTTGAGCTAATTTATGAGCTGCTCAGGAGCTCCTGGTTACACAACTCCAACTGACTGTATATGACTGTAGAAGGACATTTATAATCACACTCTTTATAATAATTTATAATGACACTCTCTGGTGTTTATAATAATTTATAATGACACTCTTCAATGTTTATAATAATTTATAATCACACTCTCTGGTGTTTATAATAATTTATAATCACACTCTCTGGTGTTTATAATAATTTATAATCACACTATCTGGTGTTTATATTAATTTATAATGACAGATAATCTATCTATCTATCTATCTATCTATCTATCTATCTATCTATCTATCTATCTATCTATCTATCTATCTATCTATCTATCTATGATTTCTAGACAATTACTGTTTGTTACACCTGTTCACTTATCATTTATAGTACGTCACTATAGTACGTACGTCACTAGTATACAACATCCTTAAAATCTGTTTGTTTCCAGTTTTGGTTTAACATTCAGAATACTAGTCTTTGTTCTCTTTGCTCATTTATCAAGTTTCCAAACTGTTTTCAAAGCTAATAATGAATTTTAAACAACACAAGTATTGTTATAATAAAACAGTGAAATTGATGATAAATTGACATTGTGAAATTGTTGATAAATTGACTGATAAATCATAAATTCAGAAAATTGTGAGCAATTAAAAAATCCTTAAATTCACATTTCATTTAATCTTTCAGCAGATGTTTTTATCTAAAGCGTCTTGCAAATGTGCAAGTACAAGCAAAAGCTGCAACATTTCATGCAGCGGACAATATAAGTAGCGCTATTATTTAAGATTTTTAATTGAGTTCAAGAGGAGACAAGGGAACAAAAGTGTAGAAGTGTAAATACTGGTAAGTGTAGATTTGATTTTATTTTTTGTAGATAGTAACAGGTTTGTACCTGAGCCCTGAAATTCATATGGGCAGCTACATGGAGCCATTGGAGGGAGACGAAGAGGAGGGAGATGAAGAGGAGTGTGACAAGGGTTTTTTTTTGGACTGGATGAGAACAAGGCATTCTGCTGATCTATGAGTCCCCCAATTTGTTTCCGTCTTTAAAAAGGGTAAATGGTTTTAAGAGTGGTATGGTGGTCCAGTGGGTAGTGTTGTGTAGTGTTGTTTCCCAACAGCTCCAGGGTCTTTGGTTTGATCCTGTGCTCAGGCTACTATCTGTCCATGTGCATTTTCTCTGGGTTCTCTTCAGTTTCCTGTCACCTCCTACCATAAAAAACATGCTAGTATGTGGACAGGATAAGATAAATGTGTGAGTGTCTATAGACATGTTTGGTGCTCTTGTATATCTTCAAGTGTGTATTCCTGCCCCACACACAGTTTTTCTAGGATCGCTCCAACTACATTTACCTTTATTGGCTTAAGCTGTTGGCCAAATCAATTGAGGGAAGATCAGTTACCTACCGTCTGATCGTGTAAATATCTTCAGTGCATAATTATTTTTTGTTTACTGTGCTGTATATGAAAATAATATCTCTAGTTTTTGCATACCATATGTGTCTGTCTATGTACACTATATTGCCAAAGGTTTTGGGACACCCCTCCAAATAATTGAATTCAGGTGTTGTTTTTCAGGTGTTGAGCTTGGCCCCTTAGTTCCAGTGAAAGGAACTCCTAATGCTTCAGCATACCAAGACATTTTGGACAATTTCATGCTCCCAATTTTGTGGAACAGTTTGGGGATGACCCCTTCCTGTTCCAACATGACTGTACACCAGTGCACAAAGCAAGGTCCATAAAGACATGGATGAGTGAGTTTGGTGTGGAGGAACTTGACTGGTCAGTCCTGACCTCAACCCAACCTTTGGGATAAATTCGAATGGAGATTGCGAACCAGGTTAAAACTGGAATGTCATCACCAAACTGTTCTCACAAAGTTGGGAGCATGTAATGTGGTATATTGTATCAAAATGTAGTATAGTGTGTCAGAACAGGGAATATATTGTACATAATTTTAATTTCTGGACTTCTGTTGTTTCAATTCCCCTTAAGTCCCTGCAAAAATGATGCAAAGCACATTAAAGTATATTGCAGCATTTTTATTAATTCCTGTATTGTACACTCAGTACATCCTATACAGTAAAGAGGTACCATGTTCCTGTTTTGTAATGGAATGTTGGCTTATGTATTTAAGAAAAAAATAACAACAACAAAATGAAAAATCTGATATGATGAAGATTTGAAAAATGATAAAGGCTTTATTGTTGAAAGAGAAGCTTTGCTAGTGTTCTGGTGGACTTTTATTAACTGCTGTGCTGAGCTGCATGATGGCAAAAGGAACTGTGTGAATAGCTTGGAAAATGTGAATACAATTTTGATAAAAAGGTGTGTACAGTTATTATAAATAAAAAGAACAACAAGAAGATATTTCTTTAATCTAAGACAGTTACCAAAACAGCATTAGCAAAAACAGCAGTTTTGCAGCATATGTAAGATTTTGAGAAAAATGCTCTGTTTTAGAGGCAGCAGCGTTTCACAAAGTGGATGAAGTTTAGCTTAATGCCACTGATTCACATTTTGAGGTTATATTTTGCAAAGTTGTTTTTTTTTTTATCTTAATTTAAACAAAAGCTCTAATACCATCCAAAGCTTTAAATTGTTTACAATGGGCAGATGAAGGCTGAAAATATAGTCATATCACAATATATATATATATATATATATATATATATATATATATATATATATATATATATATATATATATATATATATATATATATATATATATATACAGTCATTTACTGCTATGTTAGTAACAAGAATAAAGCACCTCATAAAAATAAAACGAAAAAAATCAACAACACAGAGAGAGGGAGAGATGGAAAGTAAGTGTGTGTGTGTATGTATGTGTGTGTGTGTGTGTGTGTGTGTGTGTTTGTGTGTGTGTGTGTGTGTGTGTGTAATGTTTCTATATCTTTGTAGGGACCAAATGTTCCCACAGTTATAGCAATATATGACTGTTTTGACCTCGTGGCTGATCCTTGCCTGATAATTAAAATAAATAAATAAAAACTAAAACTAAAACTTCCTTTTGGTTACTGAGATTATAACCTGAGAATAAGATTAAGGTAAAAAAATAGGGTTTGGTTTAGGTGTAAGTGCTTGCTGCATTAATGATTATATCGATAGAAGGTTAGTAAGACACAAAAGTTTAAGACAAATGTGTGTGTGTGTGTGTGTGTGTGTGTGTGCTTTCACAGAATACTGGCCTTGGCAATGTAACAGCTTGTTTGCTCAAGACCTAGCTAGTCCATAGGGAGAGAAAAAGTAGTCCACATTGTGCAAATGGATGCCTCCCTCTTCCTTTTCCTGATAGCTGCATTTCAGAGTTTTCAGGGGCTGCTGAAGGAGAGGAAAAGGAGATGATACACTCCCCTGGCTCTTTTTAGTCAGGAATGGCATTCTCCATCTGAGAGAAAAAGGCAGATAGAAATACAGGAGTAAAACAACGGATCCTTAACCAGGTCACTGCAAACCATTTCACATTTTATAATATATTGTAATACTTTAGATGACTATGCTCTGTCTTCACTGTTGTGTATAAAATGTGCTATTTAAATAAGGTATATTAGGAATGCTAATATAGATTTGATGTCCTGGACTCATCAAGAAAGACATTTAGGGGGCCTACAAATGTTCAGCTCTATCAGTGGCCTGTGATCCGATGTGAAAGAAGCAGAAACTGAACTAAGAATGGCCAGACATACCTGAGAGTGTAGACAGCGACAATAATGATGGTGATAAGGAGAGAGAATCCCATCACCCACAGCACATAGACCCACACTACACCATCACCGTCATCAGCAGGCCTAAAATCTACCACACCAGAGAGAGGGGGGGTTTAGGGGTGGATTTTGAGATGTCAAGAAAAATACAAGCCCATTACTGATGATGTCATCATTTCTTTTCCTGTTAATGCAGCACTTACTTTGAAAGCTGACAAAATAACACAATTAACTTAAAAATAGTCTTGGCATAAACCCATACTCCACATTAAGTTCCACAAATGAAAATAATACTTGTATTAAATCTACTAGTGCTTTTATGTTTTAAATTCAATGTTTTTCCTCCTGAAAATCAAATATCTAAGGAGAAAAGTTTTATCCTGGCCCATGTACAAATATGAACACATGTGCCTATGTACAAACACACAGAATATCTACCATCTCTGCCACATATTTACCTATGTCACCTTCTGTCCCCCCTGAACCGTCAGAAAATATGTGAACCGGCTCCTAAAACAGTGTGCAGAAAAGACACAAGTACAGATTTAAACATTAATGCATTCTCCCTTTTAAACAAACACTCTTTCACTTTAATGACTGATGAAGTGTGATCTGAGTCAATTTCAGTCAATTATACTGTATCTGTTATCTACCATGAGTGCAAACTAAGTACTTGCAACATTAATCATTAATCCCCACTCAGCACAATCCAGTGTGATGGACTGGAGTCCCAAGTAAGGTTAGGAGGCTGCACGAAAACTAAAGTAGTGCCAAAGTACATTCAAAGGGAATCAGCCTAATAAATTTGTTGCTTCTAACAATAAGAAGCCACACCTTCTTGACAGTGTTATCTAACTAGGGGTTTTGACCTCTTTTGTAAATCACGTGACCTCTTATGGGGAGGTTTTAAAACTGCTGTTGTAGGAGGAACTGATTTAATGCTTCATTTGTGTTTTGTTATTGCTAAAAGCTGTCTTCCTCCCTACTGTGTGTGTATGTTTGTGTGAGTATTTGGAGAGGTACTTACCACAGTATTGAAGTCAGGGGCAGCAGTGGTTTCAGGAGCTATAAAGACATCCATTTTTATTAGCATACTCTCACTGTGCATTTTATTAGGAACACCTGTTTATTTATGCAGTTATCAATCAGCCAATCATGTGGCAGTGGCACAATGCAAAAAATCATGCAGATACAAATCAAGAGCTTCAGTTAATGTTCACATTAAACATCAGAATAAAGAAAATGTGTGACTTTAACTGTGGCATGGACGTTGGTGCCAGAAAGGATGGTTTCACACACAATGGTCTTTTGTGCACAGTGAGTGTATGGAATAATTTTGGGTGACATTTGGCTTATCTCATCAGGAACTTCATCTAAAATGGACAGTGTGTGTCCAGTGTAGCCTCAGATTCCTGACATTGGCTGACAGGAATGGAAATGGGGGTGGTTTTCCTTTGCTCTGCTGTTGTTGCCCAAATTCCTAGGATTCAACATGTTGCATTTTGAGATGCTTTTCTCCTCACCCTGGTTGTAATGAGTGTTTATTTGAATCACCATAACCTTCCTGTCAGCTTAAACCAGTTTGGACATTTTCTGAGTTAAGAACCACAATTCCCTGCATATGTTTTTAATTTTTTACATCTTTATGTGTAATAAAGATAAATGAAATAAGAAAATGTGGGTGACACACAGCTTTATTTTGTACATAAATATTTATCTAGCTGAATAACTACTTTCCTATTCAAATTCTCAGTTTCAGTTTGGCATAAAAATTTGAGTGAGTTTTGCAGCTCTATGTCCAGATGTGCACTGGCTGAAAGCAATGAATGTGTGGGTGTGTGTACTCTAATTACCTGTCCATGTGCGTGCATGCACAGGTCTGGTCCAGTCACTCCACTGCCCATCATACTCGTCTTTAGCTCGAATCTGAATCTCGTAGTCACAGTCTGGCAGAGCATCCAAAATCAACCAGCATTTACTGTCTGTGTCCACCTTCTGATACTGCACACACACACACACACACACACATATACCAACACACACTTTCAGATTGCATTGTGAATATTACAACAATTTGTATTTGAAGATTCTCTGTTATAAAGAAACATACAAACTATCTTATAAACAAACACACAAACACATATGCCCACACACCCCTTTTTTCTACCTCATTGGCAAGTAGAGGACGATATCTCAGCTGGAAGTTAAGGGTGTAGTAAAACTCCCACATCCAGGTGGCAGGTAAAGACCAGGAGACATTCAAGATTTGAGGTTCACCCTTGACTGGCTTCACTTCAACTCCATCAGGAGGATCAGGCTTAACTGATACAGAGAGAGAGAGAGAGAGATGGACAGAGGTGTGTAGAAGTTAAACCAATACAGTAACATTATAAACTCATCTACCCTAGAAATATGACACACACACCCCACACTCACTGATGTCTTGAGAAATGTAGCTGTATAGAGAGCTGGTGGCATTGCCCGCTGTGTTGGTCACACACAGTTTAGCTGTATATACATTTCTGTCATCCTCACTACTGGGTAATACACACCAGCAGCAGGAGCATGCAGCAGAGTATGAACAATTCACACGGGAGATCTTCTCAAATCTAAAAAAAAAAAGAGAGAGAGAGAAGAGAATTAATCGTTGTAATTTGGCAAAAAGACAACAGCTTTTGTTGGGTGACTGTACATTTCCAACATAAGAAGTATGGTAATGATTAAATGATCCAGCATTGCAGTTTAATACTCCTATCTGAAATATATGGATGGCCAAAGATGGCACGATTGTTGTCAGTTCTGTGTGAGCTACAGTTTATTGAAAGACAGTGCCACATTACAGCTTGCTGGCAGAAATATCCAGGTTTTGACCCTGTTATTATGGTGACATTTACTGGAATCTGTATTACAGTAATGAAAGAACCAGAAGTAGTATCAGGCAATGATTAACAGCCATATATTTGATGGCAGGCCTAAAGTTCCCTGCCTGTACATATCTTTATTTTACACCTTAAAAATTTGTTTATGTGCATATGAACATGGAGTCCTGAAACATTCTCATCCTATAGAGAAATTATAAGCATGGAATATTACAGCATACCAGCACAGATAAATTTGCTGCACATTGATGCCAAGTACCTCTGTACAATATCAAAAGTAATACGAAAATTAAAAGAAAATGTTTTCCTAATATGCAAAGAGTATTTAAATACACACACTTTTTCATGTCCTCTGTGTTGCCATGTAAATATATTCATCTATGTCATTCCTTATTCACTAGATACTGTAACAGTCTAATAAAATAAAGTGTAACCCCCCAGCCTGTGAACCACCCATCCTCCTGCCAGAGGGAGCCCTCGCCTGATTTTTGACTCACTTCCTGTTTCATCCGTCACTTCCTGTGTATAGGACTTTTTAAGCTGCATTCAGTTTTTCTTCATACCAAGCCCTTGTATTTTTGCTCTGATTGCTTCCCTTCTTGTTTTGACCTTCTTTCTCCATTTCATGGTTTTCACATTTTGGTTTTGTGTTTTGTATAGTTGAATTTGTGCACAATCCAAAACACTCAGACAGCTGCTGGTGGGCCTACTTGAGCTTTTACCAATACCACAGCGGCCATGGTCTCACCTATCAGTGGACTTTCCTACTGAACTACCAAACTCCCAGGGCCACACGACCATCAATGTCATCAATGACTGATTTTCCAAGGCATGCAGACCGATTCCCCTCAAGCATCTCCAAACTGCAATGGAGATGGCGAAGACCCTCCATCATCAAGTCTTCAGGTTCTACGGCCTTTCAAAGGACACGGTCTCCGATCATGCCACTTAGTTCACATCTTGACTATGGAGACACCATGTCAAGTTATCACTCCCAGTTCAACGGCCAGGTGGAGAGACTTTATCAGGAGATCAGTTTGTATTTACAATCCTACTGCAGCTGTGACCAACACTGATGGAGCGAATTCCTGCCATGGTCAGAATATGCTCTCGTTGGTGCATTTCCCCATGGGTCTCACGCCCTTCAAATGTGTTTTAGGATACCAACTTCCTTTGTTTCCATGGTCAGGCAAGCTCTCAGACATCCCAGCATGATTGGATCAGGCAAAGCAGGAGCATGTGGGACGGTGTGCTGGTGCAATTCCAGAGAGCTGTACAACATCAACACAACCAGGCTAATCGACTGAGACGCTCCAACCTAGCCAAGTTGTTTGGCTGTCCACTAAGTATCTTCACCTATGGCTACCTAGTTACAAGCTCTGCCTGAGGTGCATTATCCCCTTTACGATTCTCTGTCAGTTCAGTTCAGTTCAGTTTGCTAGTACAAAATAGAAACTTCTTGAAGAAGAGAAATTGACCTATGTGTATCAGAAAGAACTTGAATATGTGTGAAGTCTAGCTTATATTTCTGCAGTAATGCATCTTTGCATTGCAAAACATGGGAGGTAAATGTGTCATGAGCTAACTACAGGTTTTGCATAATATTCTGTACTGTGCATTGAGTGAACACTGATTAGATGGTAGAGAAGTGTAATCCTACAGGATTATTTTCTCTTTCTTCTAATGGACTCTGAATAAAGACAGTGTAGATGGTGTGTAAAAAAGCATTGCTGTTCTGTGACTAAAAGTACTGCTGAATACAGTCGACTAAGAATTCAAATGATTTCCCCCTCCACCTCATAACCACCACCCTGCCCTTTTTATGCTTATTCTGTTCATTATTACTACAGTGAAAACCAGATCTTACATTGTTTCTGGGGGTTTTTTTGGGAGGGGGGGAATCCACAAATCCTCATGCTAGATATAAAAACACATTTGATTCTTAAATATTCATATTATTTATTACATCACATTATTACATTTATTACATTATCATTACATCAGACTCCACACCCTCATGATTCAAACTGCAGATGCTGGGACATATAAGACATATAACAAGGGCTTGCCTCATGTTGCAATACACAGCTGTCCTAATACATATAGGGGTTAAGAATATACTGCTTAGGAAACATCACTAGGTTTCAACTTTGAAAAAACAAATTAGTACTGTTATGTTTCACCTGTAGGAAGTATGAGGCTTAGATTTAACACACACTGTCATGTATTCACCTGTGTATACAACTCGTGTTAGTATTGCACATGTCCATATATAAACAGAATCCTAGAATGTGCACATACAAACTGATTTATTTTAGTGTTTCTATTATTTTTTTTATTTCTATGTATGTGTTGATTTTACACATGGGGTGAGATCCACTTCCCCAACAACCTCATGCATGGCCTTTTTATGCATGACCTTCTATTCATTAACAGTACAGTGGAATCCAAAACTTGTGTTGTTTCTGTTTTCTTCACTGTGTAATTCACAAAATTGTGAAGAGTGTGGTTTACGAGACTGTGCCTCCTAGAGGACACTCTGAAAACTTCACCCTGTTTGAGCGTCTGCACACATCATCCTGACTTGCTCACAGAGCTGCACTTACAGAGGTATAAATCATCCCTGACACCTGTAATCATCTACTTAGAATGACACTCTCTTTTTCACACACACTTACCCTTTCCTGTGGAGCAGGTAACACTGAGGCTGTGGGATGATGGGCTGTCTTGATATCCACTCACACTGGATTTGGCTGATGTGGGATTTCTTGTGGCATGACAAGGTTGGGCTCACAGGAGGGACTATGAAAGATATAAGCGTATTTGGGTAGTATGATACCAGAGGATTTATGCATTTGTCTTCAGTATATCAGTGTGTGTGTGTGTATATATAGATATGTCTCCTTACTGCCAACACTGATTTTAACCGATGAAACTAGTTTTCCTCTCCTATAGCAGCTGTAGTTCCCTGAGTCAGTCAACTGAAGAGCAGGAAGTCTCAAAACCCCGCCATGTTCCACACCGACTCGTACGAGCTGACCGTTCCTTGTCCATCGTGCCTGTCTCTTAATGGATCTGGTCACTCTCAATCCATCCACCTTCTCTTTGTAGTCTTCATCTTCTTCATATTCTGTGCTGGTGCTCCTCTCAGTGCGCAAACCCATTTCCATGGTTATACTAAAAGCCCCTCCTTCTTCTGTAACTCTGCCCACACTGTTGAATTTAGTGAACTGATTGACAGCAAGGGAAATTTGCCCATTTCCCACTTTCTCCTTTGCTGAACTCATCGCTGGGTTAGCACTGGTTACAGAGTCACTGACTTTAGTTTCAGTATTTATTTTGTACATTCCAGGTGTGGTAAAATTCACAGTTTCTGGATGGTGTTTTCCAAGAGCATCAGGATTCTCTCTGGGTCTCCAGTGGCTTGTTATATCTCCTCTTTTCTTGTGCCGCTCTTTAGGTTTTGTACCCATTACTAATAGCACTCTATCCACAGTGACATCACCCCTGCAGCCCAGGATGACCTCTGACCCCATATTTAAGGCCAGCACTCCAGGATGAGATTCTAAGGGAAGATAAATCTTTCACATTAGTCAAATTGTGATATAGCTATTTGTATTGTTAAAGAAAATGATCTTGCAATTAAGGTAACATTTATTTACATCACAGAACCATCACAGAATGATTATAGAATTATTATAGAATTATTATTATCTATAATTTCAGAGGCTTAGATTCAATTCACTTTGCTTGTTTTTTCACATTACTGTAGTTGTCTATGTATTGCTGCATGCATTCACGTATTCACTTTTATACTTATATATTATCACTTACATACTGTATCAACTACGCACAAACACAGTACTCTACAACTAAGGAGGGAAACCACAAAACCTAAAGAATCACAAAACCGATGAGTACATTCAAGAAAGGAAACAAAGTATTTATAAAAAAGGTTGGGGTGAGTGTGTGCCCTCTGGTGGTCTCTTGTGTGGTATAGTGGTCAATAGTAACAGTTACACGCAGTAAAGACAGATTAACATTCACTTTGTCGGAGTTGCAGACAATCTATATGAATTTTCCTGAAATATATTCAAAAGGTGAGCATTATATATATATATATATATATATATATATATATATATATATATATATATATATATACACATATATAATATATATATAATATTTATAAATTTAAAAGTATTACTTTAAATTTAATTTTCAAATTAATTGGAAAGTTAACATTTACTGTGACCACACACCTTGGACAAAACACTTGTTTATTCCATAACTGCAGAACAGCTGAATTGAAATGAAGGCTGTAGTTCCCTTACCTTTCCGAGGACATACAGGACTCTCCTGACCACACTGGACTTTGACCACACACAGCACGAGAAGAGTAAACGCAATGGGGACGCTCATGACTCAGTAGTTCACCAAAAAAGTGCATTTAATAAGAAGTTTCGTGAAGATCACCAACAGGAACAAGTCAAACATCATGCGAAACATAAAGGAAACATCAAATGTCACCTCATTTTATCCTGTTTGCTTTGGGTCCCAACTGCTAGGTATAAAATCCAGTTCAGTCTGTGTTACATTCAAGACAGTTCTTAAAAATAGCATTTGGTAGCTGGGCGGCTGTTTTCCCTGAAGTTCTTCCCCTCCTCTCTTTCTCTCTCTCTCTCTCTCTCTCTCTCTCTCTCTCTCAGTAGTGCTTGATAAATTGCATAACAACGAAGCGGGGTCACCCCTCTTAAGCACACAAATGAGACAAATAAGCTGTGCAGAGGCAGGAAACAGGATGGGAAAGTTGATGTGGCACTGAAATAAATAAACTACAAATACTTTACAGACCTATAAAATTCAGAGTTCACAGAATATGATATATAATGGAAAAGCTATTTCTAAGAATTAAGACAAGTTTTTTTTTTATAATATCCTTATATAACATGATTAATTAAAATAGTTAAAATCTGCATTTCACCTGGACCTTCTGCAGTTCTGATTTAAACTGACCTCATACCTCATACTGATCTCATCATTACATGTCTGTGTGAGATGCAAGATACAAAACACAGTCTAATCCTAAATAATATTCATATTCACACATATTTTCATTACATCAGACTCCACACCCTCATAAAGCATTATATTACTGATTCAAACTGCAGATGCTGGGTCACAACATAACACAAGGGCTTGCCTCTTGTTGCAGTTCACAGAGGTCCTATTACATAGGGGTTAAGAGTACACTGCTTAGAAAACATGTGTGAGATCCATTCAGTAAATTTGTTGAGCAAGAGTTTTATTCCATTTAAATTAATATCGTTTTATCATGAAGAACTGCAGAATTCACACAAACATAAAAAGTGCTTCACACATTTGGTCTTTTGTCTTTACTTGAGCTCTACTGGTTAGTAGGCTTAATCCATTCTATTATCCATAGAATCAAGACATCCTCCAGTGGGCCATGTATAAGTTCCTATGAATATGACAGTGTACACTGAACAGCCATAACATTATGAACACTGAGAGGTGACGTGAATAACACTGATTATCTCCTCATCATGGCACCTGTTAGTGGGTGGGATATATTAGGCAGCAAATGAACATTTTGTCCTCAAAGTTGATGTTAGAAGCAGGAAAAATGGACAAGTGTAAGGATTTGAGCGAGTTTGACAAGGGCCAAATTGTGATGGCTAGACGACTGGATCAGAGCATCTCCAAAACTGCAGCTCTTGTGAGGTGTTCCCGGTCTGCAGTGGTCAGTATCTATCAAAAGTGGTCCAAGGAAGGAACCATGGTGAACCGGCGACAGGGCCATGGGCGGCCAAGACTCATTGAATCATATGGGGATCAAAGGCTGGCCCGTGTGATCCAATCCAACAGACGAGCTACTGTTGCTCAAATTGTTGAAGAAGTTAATGCTGGTTCTGATAGAAAGGTGTCAGAATACACAGTGCATGATGGGTCAGGGCAGCAAAAGAGGGACAAACACAATATTATGCAGGTGGTCTTAATCTTATGCCTGGTTGGTGTATAATGCACACAGTGATAAATTACCACAGAGTAGACTACTTTATAATGTCACAGGTATCCTGTGTAACATATGGACCAACTTAGTCAACAACACGTATGTTAGCAAACCTGCATTACATGAAATGCCTGACTATTTTATTGGGAATACCCAAGTGCACCATGAAGATTAGTCAGTTAAAAAAACATCACACTTAAAGGTATGTAGCATTTCAACACATCTGGTTAGATGTGAATCAAACATCACACATTTCCCATTGATGTGCTTGTGAGAAAGCGTGTATGTGTAAAATGCTGAGTATTTATAAGAAACAACACAGATGTCTATAACCAGCATTTCAAAGAATTAAAAACCACTGGGTGTAAACGCCTAAAACATGTGACTACAGTATACGTTCCTTAACCCATATTCAGAACTCTAACAGTTTGAGTGCATCAGGTTCCTTGAAGTCTAACAATGTGTTTATTCAATATTTATGCATCCGATAATAATTACATATATAAAAATGTATAAGCTATTAAACCACAAAATCATACCATTTAAATGTTCTCTATCAACAATATCATTAATATCTAGAGCTAAAATATATATATATATATATATATACAGGATTTATAAAATCTTTCTATCATTCTTTCTATAACTGCTTTTTTCTAATCTTTTTGGAAGCACATACTTGTGTTTACGTGACCTGCTAGACTGTATTTTCTCTCCACTTGCACAATATTTGTCATGCTTAACTGGACACCACTAAGCATTTGTTTGTCCTGTGCACTCTGGACATGTTTCCAGGAGGCCAATCAGAGAGGAAGATGTGGAAAGGGGTGATTAGTCGGTGGCAGTTTTTGGTGAAAAGTACAGAATGAAAAAGTACTCAAAATGAAAGTATTTTTAAAGAGCAAACTATGTTCACAGTAGATCAAAATCATAGTAATCATAAATCCGTAAAAGACAATGAGGAATAAGTTAACATGAAATATGAAAAAAAAGAGGACTAAGAAGCTGGGATATTCTGCATTATATTATTGAGTGTTAAACATTTATGAATGCCTATATTATTCAGCAATCTTATGGAATACAATATATCAGCGTTTTTCATTGAATTGAATGCAAACTATACTCAGAGGTGCTGTGCTTCTCTAGGTGTCTGTTTGAGATTTAAGTACAATGTGTTTTAAACAGAAGATTAATGCTCTTTGGGTTTTTTTCCAAATGCAGATGAGATTACAGGCCATTTCCTCAGTCAGATGTACGATAAGTGAATCATTCAACTCTCACTCTCTCTACGTCTACAGCTCTCATTTGATCGATGATTTTTCCCTGTAGAATGCATTGAAGAACGCCTGCCGGCTCCATTGTGGCGTGCTCCTCTCCTCCACCAGCCAAATGGTGCTTCCTATAAAAGAGTACACAAGTAACTCTAATGAAAAGTTAAACACTGAATAAAAGGCAGAAATGCCCTGTAAGCAGATGCATCCTGTGATTTGCCTGTGATACTTTCATCTAAGTATCTCAGGGGAATTTTATGGTGGAATATTTCCCCTAATTACAGCATGTGTCTTTCAAATGCAGCTAAACATCTTTAACAGCTTCTCAAATCTTACAGTAGGTCATAAAGCCCTGGCTAACAAAAGGTGTTTATATTTTTATACAGTGCTTCAACTCTATGAGTTTGGCATTGGTTTAAAAACTGCATCAGGTTCACTAGGGAAGTGCTTAATGCTGATTGTATAAATACTTTCAAACAATAGAATTTTACTCTCACAGCAGCCAGAATTTATAAACACTCACTGAGCACTTTATTAGGAACATTATACTAACATTATACTATATTCCCTTCAGCTTCAGTTCTTCATGGATTGGAATCATTCCTTTGAGATACTGGTCTATGTTGATATGATTGTATCATGTAATTTCTGCAGATTTTTTCTTTCATGCTGTGAATCTCCCATTCTACCACATGCCAGAAGTGATCTCAGGGCTGATGACTGGAAAGGTCACTGATAAATATTTATGAAACCAGTAGGAGTAATGCTGTTCTGTGAGCGTATTATATGTACAGCACAATAAAAGTTATGCACTAAATTGATTAAACAAATCATACACAACGCTAGACATCTCAGACCTCAGCACTGTTAAGATTCAAGATTCAAGCTTTATTGTCATTTCAACCACATATAGCTGTCGCAGTACATAGTGAAATGAAACAACGTTTCTCCAGGACCTGGTGCTACATAAACATACAACATAAAGTAAAGTTCAAACACAAAAAAACAACAACACAGAGCTAGGACCGAAGTTATTCCAAGCCACATAAAGTGCAAAGTGTGCAGCTAGGTGCAAACAGAGCAACGACAAGACAGTGCAAAAAAAAGACAACACAAAAACACAGGACACTTAGCGCCGAAAAAAGAAAAAGAACATGTGCAATGAAATGTAAATGAAATGAAATAAAATGAGATGATGTGCAACTTTAAGACCTGACAACATGTATTGTGCAAAAATACAATAGCAGCGGTTGAGGTAGTGCAAAATAGAAATAAACATAAATATAAATATACTGTAGCAGCAGATGTAATAAACACAAGGGTTGAGGTAGTGCAATAAGTATTGAACAATATAAATTGTGTGTGTGTGTGTCCACACAGGTGAGAGTGTGTGTGTGTGTGTGTATGTGTGTGAGAGAGACAGAGAGTTTTGTACAGTTCAGTCCTGAGTGTGTGTGTGTGTGTGTGAGAGAGAGAGTTTGTACAGTTCAGTCCTGAGTGTGTGTGTGTGTGTGTGTGTGAGAGAGAGAGAGTTTGTACAGTTCAGTCCTGAGTGTGTGTGTGTGTGTGTGTGTGAGAGAGAGAGTTTGTACAGTTCAGTCCTGAGTGTGTGTGTGTGTGTGTGAGAGAGAGAGTTTGTACAGTTCAGTCCTGAGTGTGTGTGTGTGTGTGTGTGTGTGTGAGAGAGAGAGAGTTTGTACAGTTCAGTCCTGAGTGTGTGTGTGTGTGTGTGTGTGAGAGAGAGAGTTTGTACAGTTCAGTCCTGAGTGTGTGTGTGTGTGTGTGAGAGAGAGAGTTTGTACAGTTCAGTCCTGAGTGTGTGTGTGTGTGTGTGTGTGTGAGAGAGAGAGAGTTTGTACAGTTCAGTCCTGAGTGTGTGTGTGTGTGTGTGAGAGAGAGAGTTTGTACAGTTCAGTCCTGAGTGTGTGTGTGTGTGTGTGTGTGTGAGAGAGAGAGTTTGTACAGTTCAGTCCTGAGTGTGTGTGTGTGTGTGTGTGTGTGAGAGAGAGAGTTTGTACAGTTCAGTCCTGAGTGTGTGTGTGTGTGTGTGTGTGTGT